>NC_034415.1:24576731-24746431 GCF_002078875.1 Numida meleagris | reverse complement strand
AGGGGGATCGATTGTTTGTGAGGGTGGATAGTGATAGGACAAGGGGGAATGGTTTTAAGCTTAGACAGGGGAGATTTAGGTTAGATATTAGGAGGAAGTTTTTCACACAGAGGGTGGTGACGCACTGGAACAGGTTGCCCAGGGAGGTTGTGGATGCCCCGTCCCTGGAGGCATTCAAGGCCAGACTGGACGTGACTCTGGGCAGCCTGGTCTAGTGGTCGGCAACCCTGCACCTGGCAGGGGGGTTGAGACTCGATGATCTTTGAGGTCCTTTTCAGCCCAAGCCGTTCTATGAAGTAGTGTTTCCTAATGTCCAGCCTCAGTCTCCCCTGGCGCAACTTGAAGCCATTCCCCCTCATCCTGTCACTAGTTACAAGAGAGAAGAGGCCGACCCCCAGCTCACTACAACCTCCCTTCAGGTAGTTATAGAGAGCGATGAGGTCTCCCCTGAGCCTCCTCTTCTCCAGACTGAACAATCCCAGCTTCCTCAGCAGCTCCTCAGTAAGGCCTGTGCTCCAGACCCCTCACCAGCTTTGTCGCCCTCCTCTGAACATGCTCCAGGGCCTCAATGTCTTCTTTGCAGTGAGGGGCCCAAAACTGGACACAGTACTCGAGGTGGGGCCTCATCAGGGTATAGGTACAGGTAGAGTACAGAGGGACAATGACTTCCCTACTCCTACTGGCAACACTATTTCTGATGCAAGCCAGGATGCCATTGGCCTTCTTGGCCACCTGGGCACACTGCTGGCTCATGCTCAGCCAAGCATCGACCAACACCCCCAGGTCCGTTTCCTCCACACAACCTTCCAGCCACTCTGCCCCAAGCCTGTAGCACTGCCTGGGGTTGTTGCAGCCAAAGTGCAGGACCTGGCACTTGGTCTTGCTGAACCTCATCCCATTGGCTTCAGCCCAGAGATCCAGCCTGTCCAGATCTCTCTGTAGGGCCTCTCTACCCCCAGGCAGATTGACACCTCCTGCCAGCCTGCAAATTTACTGAGGGTGCTCTCAATGCCCTCATCCAGGTCATCAATAAAGATATTGAAGAGGACAGGCCCCAGCACCGACCCCTGGGGAACACCACTCATGACCAGTCACCAGCTGGATTTAACTCCATTAACCACCACTCTCTGGGCCCAGCCCTCCAGCCAGCTCCTTACCCAGCAAAGAGTGTACCTGTCCAAGCCCCAGGCTGCCAGTTTCTCCAGGAGAATACTGTGGGAGACAGCGTCAAAGGCTTTGCTGAAGTCTAGGTAGACCACATCAACAGCCTTTCCCTCATCCACCAGACGGGTCACTCGATCATAGGAGATCAGGTTGGTCAAGCAGGACCTGCCCTTAACAAACCCATGCTGGCTGGGCCTGATCCCCCGGTTGTCCTGCAAATGCCGTGTGATCTCCCTCAGGACAGTCTGCTCCATAACCTTCCCCAGCACCGAGGTCAGGCTGACAGGCCTGTAGTTCCCCGGATCCCCCTTACGACCCTTCTTGTAGATGGGAGTCACATTGGCAAGTCTCCAGTCTTCTGGGACCTCTCCAGTTGACCAGGAACGCCGACAGATGATGGAAAGCAGCTTGGCTATCTCCTCCACTAGCTCCCTCAGTGCCCTCAAGTGGATCTCATCCAGCCCCATGGACTTGTGGCAGTCCAGGTGGAGTAGTCGGTCTCTGACCATTTCCTCCTGAATCATAGGGGGGGTTTGCTTCGTTCCCCATCCGAGACTTCCGGGTCATAGAGTAGAGTGCTCTGAGGATAACTGGTCTGGCTTTTAAAGACAGATGTAAAAAACGCATTGAGAACCTCCGCCTTTTCACTGTCCTCACTGGCCCCATTCCCAGCCGTGTCCAGTAAAGAATGGAGATTCTCCTTGGTCCTCCTCTTACTGTTAATATATTTGTAGAAGCGTTTCTTGCTCCCTTTAATCCCAGCAGCCAAGATTAATTCGAGCTGGGCCTTTGCCTTTCTCATTTTCTCCCTGCACATCCTGGCAAACTCTTTGTACTCTCCCCCAGTTGCCTGTCCCTTCTTCCACAGGAGGCAGATTCTCTTTTTCTCCTGGAGCCTCAGGAAAAGCTCCCTGTTCATCCACGCCAGTCTCCTTCCCCGCCAGCTCATCTTGTGGCTCAGGGGGACAGCCTGTACCTGTGCCTTCAGGACTTCCTTCTTGAGGAGCAACCAGCCTTCCTGGACCCCTTTACCCTCCAGGACCGAATCCCAAGGGGCCCTCCCTACCAGCCTCCTGAACAATTCAAAGTCTGCCCTCCGGAAGTCCAAGGTCACCGTTTTGCTGTCCCCTCTCCTGGTTCCACCAAGAATCGAGAACTCTACCATTTCATGGTCGCTCTGTCCAAGGCAGCCCCCAACGTCCACATCTCACACCAGACCTTCCCTGTTTGTAAACAGCAGGTCTAGCAGGGCACCTCCCCTGGTAGGTTCTCTCACCAGCTGCAGAAGGAAGTTATCTTCCATACACTCTAGAAACCTCCAAGATTGCTTCTTCTGTGCCATGGCCGTGTTGTATTCCCAGCACATATCAGAGAAGTTGAAGCCCCCCATGAGGACAAGGGCAGGCGATCGCACAACTTCAGCCAGCTGTTTATAGAATGCCTCATCTGTCTCTTCATCCTGGTTAGGCGGTCTATAACAGACCCCACCAGGATGTCTGCCTTGTCAGCCTTTCCTTTGATCCTAACCCACAGAGATTCAACGTTGTCTTCCCCAGTTGCACGTTCAATAACATCAAAACAGTCTCTAACATAGAGAGCCACGCCACCACCCCTCCTTCCTTGCCTATCCTTTCTGAAGAGCTTGTAGCCATCCATTGCAGCACTCGTCATGGGAGCGATCCCACCATGTTTCCGTAATGGCAACTAAGTCATAGTTTGCCTGCCGCGCAAAGGCTTCCAGCTCATCCTGTTTGTTGCTCATGCTGCAGGCATTGGCATAGACGCACTTCAGCTGAGCCCCTTGCCTCACCCCTAATCCCGATGCCCACCTAGGCACACCTCTTGCAGGGCTGGTTTTATCTCCTTCCCCCTTCCTCTCTAGTTTAAATCCCTCTCTATAAGCCCTGCCAGCTCCTGGGCAAGGATGCGTTTCCCCCTTTGAGACAGGCCGGACCCATCAGCAGACCTCAGGCCTGGTGCCGAGTAAGCCGCCCCGTGATCAAAGAACCCAAAATTCTTGCGTTTGCACCAGCCTCTCAGCCACGTGTTTATGAGATGGGTTTTCCTGCCCCTTTCAGTGTCTTTCTCTGTCAGTGAAGGGATAGAAGAAAATAGCACCTGTGAGCAGTAAGCAATTATTAACAAAACACACTCACTCACTTTGCTGGTCCCAGTGCCCGAACAGCTACAACAGGAGCACCTCAGAGGCGGCTGCAGTGGCTTTGGATGCCCTGGGAACAGCACACAGGTTAACAGAGGTTTCCACGAGTCCTGCAGTGCCAGCTTCACAGAGCTGTTGGCAGTTGAAGTTTGACATTTCTTGAGGATTATCCTGGTGACAATAACAGAGGTTTCAACTTTGAAACTGTGTGTTTCTGCAGCAACTGGCAATGGATCATTTCCTGGGGATTTCTCAGCTAGCACATCAGGACCTGATAACAGAAAAAAAAAATACACAGTCCTCTCAGCAAGACTTGGGAAAAGAAATACAAGGCTGTGACAGGGCTGGAGGGCATACCTAACAAGCATACTGAAGCCAGTTAAAGTGCGATATAAATTCTGTTTTGTGAGGTAAAGGGATTTCCCACTCCTAAATACACCCACTCACCAAAAATACATCAAAAAGTTCCTACACAGGAGCACTGCATTACACAGTTGTGTGAAGAACTTTTTAAAGATCATCTTTATCAAGGATGGAGCCTCACCATGGAACACAGGTCAGTGACCAGGGAACTTCCCTGCTGACTCACTGAGTAAATCACATTCCGGATTTTTATCCTTTAAGTCTGCTGGTCAAGGAATTAATTAGTAGTTTATTTTCATATATTTATTCCCCCCCCCCCCGCCCCGAACATAGCTGAAAAAGTGCACACATTAATTTAATTTAAGCCATTACACATTATGGAGAACGGAAACGGTTATGACCAAATGTTCAAGAAAAATCCCTGAACCGATATTGTTTGCTAGCAAGGTACACAAATGTGTAAGATGTAAGCAAAGAGAACACTTTGCAGTAATGCCTAGAAGATACATAGTACTTGTCAAGTAAAGCCCATGTACGAGTTTTGATGACAGGAATTCTCTTACAAAGGCTAAATCTAAGCCTCTACTAATGAAAATCTGGCTGAAAATTTACATTCGATTATTATTAAGTGTGATGTGTGCATCACAATTAAAATCCCAACCTTGTGAACTGCCTTTGTATTTGATGCTGAAGGCATCAGTGGTAATAGAAGTGGTAAAGACATGACAGTAACTTTTTCAAACATGTCAGCCCTGCAAAAGAGCAGGTGAAGTTAACAGTCTGGTGCTTTAGAGGAAATTCATGATCCACATGGATTTTTAAAATTTCCAATGCAACCTTGCTCTTCCCATCTTAAAAATAAAAAATAAAAAATGCAACTAAAAGGTACTGAGAAGATCAACAAGTGTAGTCAAAGAGCTTGTGCATTTTTTCAAAGCTTCAACTCACTGGGGAGGGGAAACAAAATTGAGTGGATGTGCTATATAACACCTATATATAAAATCATTGTTACCTAGTGCTTTATTTGCCCCATTTCTCATAATACCAGAACTCAAAAGCATATAGTAACA
Organism: Numida meleagris; assembly: GCF_002078875.1. Classification (NCBI taxonomy): domain Eukaryota; kingdom Metazoa; phylum Chordata; class Aves; order Galliformes; family Numididae; genus Numida; species Numida meleagris. The sequence goes on along the minus strand of NC_034415.1, from coordinate 24,741,673 downwards.
TTTAATCAGGTAGAGATTTCAAAATACGTGAAAGAAAATACTCACAGAATGCATAACTGAGCTGTGGCACCCTCTGCAGCACTGCCCGTGGTACAGAACAGCATTTCAGCTGCACCTTCCAGACCCTGAAGAACCTAACCTGAGAAGCTGAAAGCTGGGCACACAGCAATTGTAACTGCATACACTCTGCATTCCTCACCTCTTTCTGAGCACCCATTACTAGCTACTGTCAGCAACGATAGAGTAGATGGAATAATCTGTTCCAATGATCAGATGAATAATTTCTCATACTTGCTTTCCTTCCTGTTTAAATTATCTTATTTTCTACAGACTATATGGAAATTTCTTTAGAAAATACACTCACTGAAGCTTAACAAACACTATGCATGTGAACAAAGCAGTTCATAGACCTCAGAGCCAGCTCTGGTTCCACACAGAGCAATACCAGCAATTACACACCTGTCCTTCCTCTGAGCCTTAATCCGTACAGCATGAAGAATGAACTTACCTAAACTCTGATGCTATAAACTCCCTCATGGAACACAAATGATATGGAATGTTCCCTAACTGAAAATTACTTAACGCTTTAGGGCACAGAAGGGAGCTAGAATTTATTGTAATATCTTATAGTAAGGAAGAAGGTTAAGGGTTGACATGAAATCTTGGATGTGCCTGATGGAAGCAGTATTTTCCGTAAGGAAGATGGGGATAAGAATGTTAATTGAGGGAGTTCACCAGGCACTGGATCCTGTACATCTAAGTCAGTTGCAAATTCTGAGTCTGGTTCTTGCTCACCATATCCAACAACCTGAAGTGTTCAGAGACCAGATAGTAACCAGCAGTGGAAGGGAAAGAAAATGAAACTCAGCTTTATCTCATAAGCTGGTTTAGCAAAAGTGGAGTACGCTTCAGAAGGATTCTACCTGAAAATACTGTAGGCAACGCTGCAATCTCCTGTCCTAACACAGAAGCAGTCTCTGGAGGGGTCTCACTCTGCTCACAACAGAAGCAGCTTTACTACGTGGTCTAATGCTAAGATAGCTCACATCAATGAGATCAGTCTCAGCATGTAAAAGCACAGGGATAAACATTAGTACAGAACATCACAACTTTACTGCAACTTTCAGAGTTCTTCAGGTACAGTTTTAAGCCTACTTTAGAAATGGCTAGTTAGTCACATGGCATGGAAAAAAAAGAAAACAAAAGTCACTGAAATTTAGTTATATCAAATTATTAATTCATTTTAGGAAAGATGCAACAGAAGGAGACCTAATGCAGTGCTGATACAGATGTACTTACATGTATACTGAGTATTCTTCTATCCCTTCCTATGAGATCTTGGAACCATCTCAAAGCTCCCAAAGTCCCAAGATACAAATGCCAGAACCAAACCGTTCTTAGATCAGTAAGACCTACTTGTGCTTGACTGCTTGCATTGTTACACTACTGGAAAACTGACAATCCCAGAACTATTTCTATAGGCAGGGTACACATCAGAGCTGAAATGAGTGATGGGGCAGGGGAGAGAATTAATTACAGAAGCAAAAATCACTTTATACTCGTAACCCTTAACACAAAATAAGACTATTACCAGTGCTTAGACCTAACATTTCCCTTAAGGCTGCTGTTACCAAACATTCCCAAACTGTTTCAGGCACTTGCAGTTCACAACTCCATGCAAGTCCCTAACATGCTGCCTGCTAATACACAGCCAAGTGTCAAACACCCGCACAGATCTCAGCCAAGAAATAACAAAGCAGACTTCACAATCAAGTGCTGCAGCGGTCTCCCTTTAAAACTCATTCCTATTGAAATTAACAGAAGAACCAGAAGCTTTCTAGAGCAAAGTCATATTCTTAAATGTCTTCAATCAATTTCAATTCACTCCTCCAGGAATAATGTAATTGAAGGGAAACCGTGCAGGGTACTCATGCAACAACACAACACATACAGCCCTTTGCTTCCTAGGAAAAAATAAAATCAGTTTAGCTTCAGCAAAGACAATTATTCACCCCCATATATACTACAAAATTCAGGAAGGGATCAGCTGCCATATTCCAGTGCCCTTACCAGAAATCTGCCAATTCCCAAGGCTCGGGGGGGGGGGGGGGGAGGTGACAAGACATTCTGCCCTATTCTACTTTGTGGGGTAGGGAGGAAGAAAGGAAAAAAAAAAAATAAACACTTCTCCAACATAACTTATAGCCTGGGCATTTGTAGCCTCTCTCAATTATAGCATGGGAGAAAGAAAAGAACCCATGGAAGATGCAGGCAGTGTAGCTCAATTTAAGCAGAAATAAGAACCTCTCTCATAACCATTATGCTGGCACTCTCATGCCGTCTGAATCTGCCAAAACAATAATGGAAAAATAGGGCTGGCAAAGTGCTTTGCAGTAACATTTTCTGTAATTAAGTTTAAAATGGTTAAATAGCTATTTTACTAAATGCAAACAAACTAAGAGCCCACCCAACCTGTTTAGCTTAATGCTTACCTGCCACATTACATTGCCTTCTGCTAAGCTCTCCACAAATCGCTGTGACTTGAAAGCCTGAACAAAAGATGGTAAAGACTGCAGAAATCCCCTCCATTAATCTGATATTTATCTATCACAGGCCACGTGCCATGCTCCAATATTACATGACGTAGATCTCTATTAAAGAAGCCATTTTAATTCAGAAATCCATTTCAAAATCATAGTTGACTTTACTCAGAGATAAAAGATAGCAGCCCCAAGAGAAATCAAAGCAATCTAAAGTTACCAATATGAAACAAAGGGGTTAACAAACTAAGGGATCTTGAACTTCAAGAAAATCATGCATAGGATTAGGAAGTTTCACCTCTGTATTAAACACTCCAAAGATCATCACAGAAATACTATTTTGAGTGGATAATTCAGAGAGGGCACTAAAAAAAAATAAGTTTTAGCAGAGACCTAGAAAAACGGCTGAAGGTATATTAAAAAAGCTCTTAGAGAAAGCTCTGTCCCTCCTCTCATAAACTGTGAGCTGGCCATTGACTTCAGGCAAAAGCAGATACTTTCCTACATTAGAGGATTCTTCTACTAGAACATTCTTCCATTTAGCAGAAAAAGCTGCAACATGTCAAAAGGCTGCGAGCAGAAACCAGCTAAATTCTGAGGAAAAAAAAAAATGAATGTTTTCAAACTTTGCAGTAACTTCTCGTTGGGTATATTTATCAGTTGGTGATTTTTAAAAGGCCAAAGGGTCTTCACTTAGTCCTAAAGTCAAAGGAAGACCACAGGAGATATGTAACAGATCACATGATGCAGAAGACCTTTATGCCTGAATTACTACAAGTCACACATCACAGATGTGGTCAGATTCTATTTTCTAAATGGTACCATGTAGCTTTAAAAATATTAAATCAAAGTCTCTTTCAGTGTCTAAATTGCAATATTATTTGTGTAATCACAGCTACGAAATAAAATCTTCCAGTGCTGCCAGAAAATCCCAGAACAGGCCTTCAACTGCTTCCATAATATGCTATGAACATTTCACTGCTTATTTGCCAGTGTTTTATTTGAAAGCTTAGCTGCTATCAGTCTGACCATAGCAGCTGAGCTGAGAGCAGCAGCACAGGTGGCAGTAATATGCTCTTATAGGTCTGCCCCTACAACACAGACAGGTGATGCTTAATGGGGATGGGGCAAAGGTCTGTTCTTCAACAGCCTTCAGCATGATTGTGCAAGCCTGAGCCGAACTGCAGCTGCAGACTGAGAGAGGATTTTATAGAGAGCACCCTAGAAACTGCCTGCCTTCCTAACTCCCAGATTACAATGCCCTGGCAAGCCTCATTGCAATAAAAAAACCAAATCAATATGAAATTCAGTGCAGAAATATTTGAAAACAAAAAGCCAACAACTCAGAAACAATGACATGTTGCTGAGAAGCTGCACTGAGCACAAACAATACAAGAGAGGACAATCACAATCCATCTTCCAATATGCTGAATTCTTACAGATGACAGCACAGGATTGCCTTTTTGCTGGAGTTAGTTTTTTTTAAATACACAGTGGAATTCCCAGTAAACTAGTAATGGTTTATGCAATGATTGGACACAGTTACCTCCCTCTTTCTTGAGGGAGCTACACACTGCCAGAGCTACCCACACAGCAGCCTACACAATGCTCAGTTTAACCCTAAACCCTGGAGCAGAGCCTTACAAACCTTTGAATTTCAGTTAGTTGATTCAAAGCAAAAAATCCCAGAGACAACATAATATCCAGACTCCAAATTAATTTTACAAAAGTATCAATAGCTATTAGTGATACAGAGTCTAGAAAATACCATTAGCTTTCATTTAATGTCTCCTTTCTAGAACATGCTCTACCTTCACAACAACCATTAGTAAAATGGAGCACCCCTGGCTGCTTCTGCAGATCAGAAAGCTGCAGCCCTGTTTTGATTAATATTTTCTCCTTTAGGAAAAAAAAAAAAAAATCAACACATCATGCTTATCAGAATATTTACATCATCAAATCCAAAGAACATCAAGGATGACAGACCACATTCACCCAGTACTAGCTACTGTCTTTTCCCAAAAGATTAAGTAACACAGTTTCCACTGATCTGCTGAAGAAGATTCTAGGCACCTCTTCCTCTTTTCAGCTGTGAAGAAGCTCTAACTCAAGCAAGCTATCCTTTCCAAATCAAACAGTAACTCTGCTGGCTGACACCAGTCATAGGCAATGTCACTTCTGTCTACTTACCCCTACCCGTGCAGCAGCAGGCATCAAGTATCTCTTCTTCTCATCTTTATTTTTGAGAAACTAAAGTTGTCTAAATGACAAACAAAAATAACATGACCTTCCAGAGAAGTTGAGAGAGGGACAAATAAAGAAAGAGCATGACATGTGAGACCACTGGCAATTAGAAAGAAACAAAAGGCAGCTGGACGTGAGCTGTGGGAGGGGAATGGCACAGCTGGCACTAATTCAGGAGATTTGTTCATCTTCCAAGAACAAATTTTAACCTCAGAGTACACACACAGGTGCTGCTGACAAAAGAAATGCGAGCAACTAAAAAAAAAAATACAGACAGGATAACTGTTTTAATACTTGAATTCATGACAGCTTTGGCACCCAATCATTAGTTCTGTTACTTCATACAAAGCAAAAATATTTGGCAGTTTGAGAATTGTACTCACATAATTACTGTGCTGGCATTCACTATGTTCAGCAAGAGCATGCAAAGAAGTGCATGGTAATTTCTGAGGAAAAGACAGGCTCCTCAAGCCACTGTGTTATGTTACTGTGACAAGACAGGAAGAACAAAGGTGAATGCCTTCTTTTCTACCAGCACCCTAAAATTAAGCCTCTCCTGCATACACTCACTTGGCTAACACCTCTGATCTGATGAGCATGTTGAAGTCAGTCTTTTTTAGTTCCTCCTTAATTATCACAAATACTGCTGGAGTAAAACTGAAGTCAGACAAGTGGTCAATGATGAGCTGAAGCAGTAGCTGTAGAGAAGATACTATTCCTTAGCCATTTGCACAATGAGAAGGACAACTTGCTTCTTTCCAGCATCAATGAAACATGAAACAGAGCTTATGAAAATAGAACATTTAAACCTATTATACTTCTTCTAGGCAACAAATTATTTATGTGTAAATAAAACTAAACAGCAAGATCTTAAATAAAGAAAGCAATTATTTAAAAATAGATAATCTATTACCAGGACACATCACAGTCACTGCACATATCTGACAACAATTCCTTCTGAAAACATAATTATTTTTTTTTAGCAAGAGTACCTACAACTGCATAGCTACCTCTTAATGTAAAACGCGTTAAGAAATTAAACTTGTAACAACGGCAAAATGGTAATAAAAGTTCTTTACTTGAAAACAGGGACCCACAAAGAAATGAGCAAACCACACTGATGCAATAGATCTAGACTAGGAAATGCTCTTTTACAACATCCTGCAGAGTATGCAAATGGCTTGCTCACCTTTGTTTCCAAAGGAAATGTTACAGAGGCATGAGAATTCATTCTGCTCCTTCAGTTCCTTTCAGCCCTGTCTCAGAGTCAAAACATATCCAGGATCCCAGAGATGACAGAAAGCTCTACCAACCATACATAAATCCAGGATTTTTTTTTAATTATTATTATTTTATGTTATTCTTGTCCTATACTATTTGCATTTCTTGGCTTTGGATCCAAATTTTGCCCCAATAGTTCCTGAAAACCTCCTCTTTATAACTTAACCAATCAGTGGAGTTGCAATAGGCACTCTGACAGTTCGGCTTTTCTCTCAAAAAGCCACCTCTGGGATGGCTCAAAAGCTTCTGGAAACAAAACCTGGCAATCTGGGAACTGAGAGCGAACCTGCAGTTAGTAACCTTAGTTCTTCATAGCTGTAGAAATTCACAGATAACACAAGGCTCTTGGTCTTTAGCTGAGATCTGCTAACAGTGTAACAATTTCACAACTAGCTAGGCTCCCACACTATCAAAACCTTCTCTATATTACACACATTTCTTTTTTTTACTGGTCTAACAAGAAGCAGCCGATCGATCGGTAGTTACATTTGCAACTGCTTTCACACCACCAGTTGGTGGAGATCAGTCTGTGTCAATGGTACACGTAGGTGATGCTAGACTGTCCAACAAGGTGTGCCTCCAGCAGCTACCATCAGTTTCAAAACAGAACAGCAGGCAGGAAAGCACTTTTTAATCAGCTGTATTAAGTAGAAACAGGCAGAAACAACAAGTGAGATGTCCCAGCTTCTTGTTGTGCACACGTTTCTTTATTATATCCAAAACCATTACCCCTACTTTAAAACCACGCAGAACTATGAATTAATGAATTCCAATGTAAACCTAAGCATTTCAGGCTTTTGATTAACACAGAAAATAGTGCTCAACGTATGATTTGTTGAGATTTACTGAGGATGATGCTAGGACTTACAAGTAGCTTATGACTGAATCCATTCACTCTAATGACTAAGCCCTGCTCTCCAGCCATCAGTTCGTACCCCAGTTCAGCAACATCAGCTTCATACGCTGGTTCTGACAGATTCAGAGAGAGGATTCTTACAGAAGTTTCTAGAAGCATTACACTACATGAATGAAAAAGGAGGTTAGAATGAGAATCAACACAGAAATTTTCAATTCAATAGTTCTAAGAACAGGAAGTTGTTCAGACTCAGAGGTTGAAGCTCCTAGCTAAATATTACTTTCTTTAGAGGACAGACACCCAAGGATGTCTTCTGGCATGAGACTTTATACTTACTCAGTTCTCAAATTGTTCAAGACTGGTGAGATGTCTTTATCTGCTTCCATTTTCTTCACAGGCAATAATATTATCCCTCTATGGCAAAATCAATAAAAATGCCTCTAAAACAAAAGCAATCCTCCTTAAGAACTAGTGTCCTACAGAATAGCACTATACTAAGAATATACTTTTCTTTTGTACTGTCTCAGTGATTCCAGAGAAGATATTTTGAGCAAACAGAAAAAAATAAGAATGTCTGGAGAGAACGAAGAGTTGTGACGTTCTAGCTTTTTTTTTTTCTCCTCTCTCTAAAACTACTACCAGAATTTCAATCCCAAATTGGTTCCTTCCTTCCAGATGCTTTAACTCTGGAGTTGCCTTTTTTTTTTGTTAGTTAAATCTCTACTAGAAAGCAGTAGAAGAAAAAGGGCTAACGGGCTTTCAGTTCTTAAAGCAGCTTTATGTTCAGAAATCAAAGGTCAAAGCAACAGTAAGAATGCCAGTACTTAGTCACTGTCTTCTGCCGATACATCGTTTTCAGACACATACTGCAATTCACTCCCATAAGGAAAGATACTAGAGTGGGAATCTCTTTGAGCTCTTGCACAGTGAACAAAACACCTTAATCTAAGCTTGGCACATCAGGCTAGCCTAAGACATTCAAGTTAAGTTGAGCAATTAATCAGCTTCAAACACCTCTGAAATACTAGACTGTGTGACAAAGCACCCCACTGGAACTGAGCTGACTGGGGAAAAACAAAGTTAGGAGAATAAAGGGAAAGGGAGATCCAAGAAATAACAAACACATTAGTGTCAACAGAAATAACACAGATTTAATAGACCATATAATACCAAGTGTCCACTAAGAAGATGACCTTTTCTCAAATACTGGAATAGAAAAAGCCATAGAAAAAAAAAACTGTAATAAACCGACTTCAACTTTACAAAATCATTTATGTGAGAATAAAAAACCAAAAGACATGACCTTTTCTTTAGTATTAAATAAACCAATTCCATTGTTCTGAAGTCTTCCTCCTGAACATGAGTTATTGCCTGACCTTTTTTTATTCTACTGCAGGATACAAAGTGCTTAGGCAAGCATTTAAGCTCTTTTCATCTTCCTAAATCCAATCTACAGTACAGAGTTTCACGTAACCTTTGAGGAGAAGATGTGCACACCTTTCTTAACCTCAGCATAGGAGCTTGTGTAGGTACCATCAGTGATCTGTACAACCTCCCCAAGAGCTGAGCCCAAGACCTCACAGCCTAGCAATCCACAAGCCCTGCTGCTGAGACAGCAGTGGATGTTTGACCCAGGGGCCTAAAGAGCAAAAGCAGCTAAGGCTGGGATACAACTAGCTATAAAAACAAAGCCACTGTAATTCTGCACTAACATCTCTCTCCACAGACTCATCTTAGAAAAAGCTTTTTGGTATAATAAGCAATCTACATAATGAAACAAAAACCCATACAATCTACAATGTTAATGGGAACCCAGAGAAAGCCTTGTTCTGCACATTTGCTCATACGCTAGTTACCTTCAGGTTTCTAGAATTTATTGTCCTTCTCATACTACACGCATCCCTGTGGTGCACTCAGACCTTTTACCGGGTAAGCTGTCTCAAGGAAATCAGGTGTCTTCAGGGAGAAATCAGTGGCTGACACAGAAACACAACATGCAGCTCGTTACACTTCAGATCTGCCATCCGAGTATGCTATTTCCCAAAACAGAATTTTCTTCTCTCTTCTATGTCCCTTTACTATATTAAGTTGCATACAGCTCTTTGGACACAGAAATAGCTAGTTTAGTCCCACAGCCAGTCTCTGACCCATGTGACAATCATTATGCAAAGAGCAAATGGACTATGATTCGAAACAGCACAAGTATTCTTTCTTTTAATTCTTTTTAAACACTGTGGCTAGTCAAAACCAAGAAACAGAAGTCAGATTTCTCTTGCCACATACAGGTTATTCTGAACGCACTGGGACTTCATTTCAGTCTCCCTTAAAAATACAGTAAAGAAACAACACATGTTAGAATTCAATACAAAATTGAAATTTGTGGAAACCTATACCAAAATTAACATAAACATCTTCCTGTAGCAGGAAAAATATGATAACGCACAGACCATTTTTCACATATCACCTATTCTCATGCAGAACAAAATAGGGAAGGCAATGACAGAATTCAATCAGGCACTGATGTCTCACCTAAACATTTATTTTCTTCTGGAGGATGCAAGTCTGGATTTAACCTTAAGTCATCAGCCAATACAACCGCCCAGTACTGCTCCATGTCTGTGAAGCACATGAAGCTACTTTTAAAATTTGTTTTGAAACAAACTTTGAAGTAAATTAGATTGAACATAAATCAAAATCGTGTGTGTTATCATTCTTAGTTACCAACAATTTCTGCTATGTGCACTGCTTGTGTTTTCCACTCTTTACTTATTTAATGAAGTAGATTTCTGATCTCCCACATAGAGGATTACCTGGCCCAAAGGTTAGGTAGGCCAATCTACTACAAAAATCTAGAGGGAAATTTCTACCAGATTTCCACAAAAACATCCAAGCCCCCTGCAATGCTCAGGTTAATAATTAAAACTCATTTCAAAATCATAAAGGCTGACTATTCAGATTTCATTCTCACATATCTAGATGTATATGATTAGGTATTACACTTACACCTTCCTGATAGCTTACATTAATGTTTAAAAAAAAAAAACTAAATTTCTTCAGAAGCTCCTTTTACCCTTCTACACTGTACTTGGTCTCAAGCCATCTCTCCTTTCAAGGGCACTTCCTCTCATTTTTGGTAGAGAACAGACAAAGATTGGCTCTCTGAGGGTACAGCAGGTCAAGGACATCAGCAATTACCTACATCAATGATGAAGAAACTTAAACTTCAAATACACACAAAAATAAGTGCTTAGCCAAGATCCTTCAATGTTACTCAATACCATTAATATACTAAGTCTTTATTCAAAGCTGTGCACCTATTCATTCCAGGTCTGTAGTCAGAGGACTGATATCCTGTCAGAAAGTCCTGTTTACTGAAAAGACTCATATTTTCACAAATATTTCTAACATAATTAACTGAATCAGCCTGGAAAATGAATAAAATTTTGTTCAACGCCATTTACAACTAAAACATTAATTTATTATATGTTTTTGTGCTATATAGAGCTTTTCTAACTATGGTTGCCCACTGCACTAAGCAGCCACTCATACAACAAATCAAAGAAAAATGTTTAAGACAAGAGCCTTTACTGCTCAGAGTTAGGATCATAGTCAAAGCACATTTCTACCTGATTCTTTCATTAAAAAAAAAAACCACACAGATTACTTGATTACAAATATATCCATATGCAAAAAATAAGCAAAACATGCTACCATATGTTAAACTGAAAAATTAAAACAACAAGCATGTATGAGCTTGTGGCCACTTCTAACAAAAAGAAGGTAACAGACAAACATTTCTGCACTCATGCAGCTACACAGACTGTCTCCACGGCACAGAGAAAACCCTCTCCCATTTAAATTCCATCAGAACTACCCCTAACATCAGAGCTGCACACTGCATTCCCTTCAATGACTACTGCCATAAACGTTAAGAATTATGATGGGACACTTTGGAAATTTAAAACAGCATTCACTTTTTGCAAGTTCTCCAAAGCAAGTGCCAACTGCTTTCAGCACATGAAAATACTGACACACACAAAATAGCTACGAGATGTGCAGTTATTCTGTAGACACGTTTTTGAAGGTTTCTCATGAGAAGAATCTTAACACTAGACCTGGAAACAAAATGGCAAAGAACAAAACCCCACAAGAATAAGATTCTTCTTGGAAATTATTAAAGTTTTCCTTGAATATTCTATGAAGTCATAAAGACTATCACTTTTCCATTTAAAATTTGATGTATTTCTGTTCAAAAAGTAATCTTTTTTCCAACGTGTCTTTAACTGCTAAATTTAGTTCCATTAGCTGTAAGTTATAAGAAAACACACAGTAGAAATCTAAAGTTACAGAATTTTTCAAAGATGTGTCTTAGCATTGACACTCTTACACATAACGGTAGAAAAAAAGAGCTAAGTACCTGATCCTGGAAATAAAATTCATTGTAATGTATCTTCTGGATCTCTTTCCAAGTTCTGTGAGTGAAAAATACGTACTATCATCCTGTTACATCTCCTTACAGATAAATAAGAGAACAATGCTAGGCACAATGCTAGATATTTGAGTCAAAAAGTAACATCTCTACTGCACAGTTTCTTATGTTTTGTTCTTTTCAGTCTGAAAGCTTAAAACATTCAAGATGTTCCAGACAAATCTTATTAGCCCTACAAAATTACTAGCCTCCCACTCCCCTTTCTCCAATGAAGTAACAGTTCAATTGCTAAATAGAAAACAACATCACAGAATCAGAAGCAAGAACTGAAAAATTTTTCTTCTAGTTCGTTTACCTACTGCCTGATTGGAAGTGTTTGAGCTCACTCTCAGATTGCAACACGTAAGGGAGCCTTTAACAAACCCCTTCAAAATGAATTTTTCAGTTATTAATTTATGTTTCTAAGGGAATTGTAACATGAAATGCTATCAAAATACAGAAAAACAGATACAGCTATGCCAGCCGCAAATATACTGTCCTCAGACTATCTAAAGTCACTGGAGGTACCTCTTCAATTCCTCTGCTGTGTTTCAGGCTTCCTGCTCAAGGTGTTTCTTTTCATATTTTTTTAATGAAAATGAGTTTTCATAGCAACTGGTCTTTCTTTAAACTGTTAAGGCTATCTATTTAATCTGTTCCTTCTCGGCTGACAAAGCTGAGCAAGCAGCTTTAACTTCAGTAACGGTGGAAGCTAACGTCCAGCAGAACATGGAAGGTGAAAGCTGTAGCTGAGAGAGGGCACGAGGACAGGGGTGTTCCTGAGTAATTAAGGAATAAATGGAATAGGAGAGCCACATACAAGATTACAGTCTTCATTATCTTCTTTCTACTGCTCCTATGATGAGGAACTGGATTAAAGACTTACCTTTTATCTGGGCTCATTTTCTGCAACGTTTTCATGTATCAGAACACAAAATGTATAACCTGAAGATGAACAAATAGTTTCTTATGTCATCTGGGCACAGCAAAATGACAAGGTATCCAAATTACTACGAAATTTACCTCACAGAACAGCTCATAACCTTCACTAGCTAAAGTTACAGAAATCTCCAAGCTAGAGTAAGAGGAGCTCTGTTCAAATCCTGGCTCAGCATTTCCTGCAGTTAAGGCAACAGCCCTAAATCTTTGAATAGTTAAATACAGTATTAGTCACTCCAGTTAGAAATTCCCCTGAAGTAATCTCATTATTGAAGTTTATCTCTGTTCAGTGGAAGCTTCTTCAAAACTGAATCCCAATTAATTAAGCCAACGAGATACTTCTCTCCACAATGTTGGATTCTTACAAATTAAAAAACTGCAAGGAAGGCATCCTTCCAGAATAAACATAGCATATCAACATATTAAATGTATCTTTTTCATTTAGAAAAAGAGCAACATAGACTCTTGTATATGTTAACAAAGTTATAATTCTAATTTTTAGAAGTAAAAACACACATGGTACCGTATCTGAGTGTTTAGCAACACTTAAATCACAGGGCAAGGGTAAAATTTTAAAGGAACTGCAGACATTGCCTAAATTTTGACAAATTCTATTGTTTTATCCACTGAACATTTTAAAGAAATAGAGTACATACTTTTTCCTAAGGAAGGAAAGAATAGTGCCTTTGCCTTCATGTCCTACCAGCCAGGAGATACAGCGCAGTCGCTTGATTAAGAAAAATCAAGTTATAGGTAAGTGGATGCTTTTTTCAGACACAGATTCTATAATAAATACCTCTCTCCACATACCACAGAAACTGCAATACCAAAAAAAAAAAAAAGACAGTCTGTCCATTTCAAAATAGAAAAGAAAACCTGTTAGTATGTTGACTATGTTAAAAGTGAATGACTTTTCTAAAGTGTTAACCATTACACTTGATGAGCACATAGAATCTTGATATGTTGTCTTCTCTCTTACTACAGAACTATGATTTCAGCAAGATCATGTGAAATCAAAACAAAAGACCCAAAAACAAGACTTCAGAACACTCACGGCTCTAAATCAAAAAAAAGTAATGCAAGAGTTTATCAAAATATAATGCAAATTAATGATAATTGCATAATTGATGTAATGATAGTCTAAACACAATTTTACCTGTATTTTCTCCTTTGTGGGGGCAGTACCTAAGTAATATTCAACAGATGGATGCTCTCAACCGGGTAACTGTAAAATAAGTTTATTCATTGAAAATACTTACGTGTTATTATTTCCAATACTTTTAATCCCAAGAACAATCTGTGACCAAGATATTTTCATAGAACAGCTTAGGTTGGGAGGAACCTTAAAAGATCCACCTAGTTTCAAACCCCTGCTATGGGCTGGTTGCCAACCACCACATCAGGCCCTAGATCAGTCTGCCCAGAGCCCCATCCAGCCTGGCCTTCAATGCCTTCAGGGATGGAGCATCCACAACAAGACCAACTCCTCAACCTTTCCTCATTAAAGAGATGCTCCAGCCCTTTGATCTTCATGGCTCTCCTCTGGATCTGCTGGAACAGCTCCACATCCTTCCAGTCTTGGTGGTCCCAGGCCCAAATCCAGTACTCCAGATGGGGCCTTACAAGGGTAGAGTAGACAGGGACAATCCCCTCCCTCTCCTTTCCAGCCACCCCTCTTTTGATGCAGCCCAAGATACAGTTGGCCTTGTGGGCTCAAAGTGGACACTGCTAGCTTATGTCCAGCTTTTCATTCATCAAGATGAACAGGCTTGTCCCCTTCTACATAGGGCTGCTCTTGATTAGTTCTTCTGCCAGTTTGTACACATATCTGAGGTTGCTCCAACTCGAGAGCAACACTTCGTACTTGGCCTTGTTGAACCTCATTTGGTTCACTTTTCAGTCTGTCCAGTTCCCTGTGGATGGCACCCCTTCCTTCTAATGTGTCAACTGCACCACTCAGCTTGGTGCCATCAGAGGCACCAAAGAAGCCTCGAGTAGTTTCCTTCTTAGAGAATTTGGGAAAATGAAAGAACCAAATATCAGATATTTTGAAAGAACTAGAGTTATTTAAGGGAGAAGACAAGCATGAGAAATACAGAAAGTTAAAAGGTATGAAGACACACAGGTTAAAAGAAATCCAGTGTGGGTTCTTGTCAAAGCATAGCAGAGAACACATGGTTCACTCAGCACCCTATGCAAACACATCCCTACAGGTAAAAAAATTAAGTTTCTGTTACATATGCACAGCCCTACGTCTCCCACCTCTGTAAAGCCTGTGAAATTCTGGTGTGTCCAAAGGGTCTGTCAGATGATCAAAACTTGGTTTTGGAAAGCCACTACGAAGGAAACAGAAACAAAAGCATTAGCGCAATATTAATTGAACACAAAGGAAGGCCACACAGAAGCAAGCAGGAAGCGTTCAGTAAGTTCAACACTCCTTTGATTATTTTAGACATACAGACTTCTTGTGGACATAATCCTCCCCTATGGAAAGGTTACAGGAAGACTAAAGGTTAAATAAATACCTTTGCTCTCTGCCAGCTGGGGAATCTTCAAACAGTTTCACAGATCCATATAACAAAGTCAGATTCCAAGACTTACACAAATAGAATAAAGCAATTACCTAATCTCTAACTGAAGAGTCTGAAACCTGTATCAACATAAGACACCTCTTACATAGCACCAACATTTTGCAGGACCTACCTAGAAGACGATTCACAGTGGCTAACTTCAGTCCAAACGTGCCAAATTCTTTACGTATCTCAGAAGAAATCACTGGAAATAAACTTCCACATGTCAGCCTTTGTAAATTTCTGTAAGATTCTGAAGTGAGAGATTACATAAATCTATTTTTAAATGAGCAATAATGTTTTATGCAAGTTGAAGCTACAGTTCTAGCACATGAAAATGAGATTTAAGTAAGTAATTTTCAATTTCTTAATTTATTCAAGGTAATAAGATATAATGAGGTGTATTCATTTGTACCATGTCTCTGTTATTCTTCTAGAATAGCAATTCTAATACACTGAACTACACTCCAGTTGCTAGAAATGCCATATTGAACAGTTTAGAATCAGACATTTACTTCCCAAATGAGAAAGTAAACAGTGTCATGAAGCTGCATTTGCCACAAAAACTGCCTGCATAAAAAGCAGTAAATCAAAAAAATCAAAAAGCTTCACTAAAATTTACAAAATTATTCACATTTAGATAAAGCCAATCTTACCTGAGGACAGAGCAATGAACAAGGCAAACCCTGACACTCCTTTCCAGCCCTTTTTCATTAGTCTTCCTCCTTTTCCGGCACTCATTTATATATCTGAGTCCATCCTAGATTTAAGATTTTTCTTCGTCTAATACGGTTGTTGTTTACTTAGTCACTATAACGTGATGGAAAGCACAGTAGTGACAGCAGAGTAGCAAAGTCCTAGACTGCAGTAAGTGAGGATACGCTCAATTGTGGCAGCTGTAGACACAAAAACAAAAGAAGAACCTACTTACCCTTAAAAGGCCTCAGGTATGCAAGGATCTCCAACAAGATACCCTTGCCTCCACTGCCAACCCTTAAATGAGGTTCCACCCCTTCTGGTCATTCAGGTGCACTGCACACACCTGAGCTCCCCTGGGTTGGCCCTGCCTTCCCACCAGGTGCTCAATCACTGGTTCAGGCCGTGACTTAGCATTTCCACTACATCACTTTCAGCCAAGTATTGTCTTGTAAGCAAGGATGCGCATTTGCCAAGAAAGTCATTCAGTCAACAGCTGGCAACAGTTGCACAGCACAGCAGGAAAAGCCTATGATTTAAGGCAATATGATCATTTTACTTATCCCTAAACTAATGACCTCTTACAGAGGTGTATTTTTAATCAAGTGGATACAAGTTATCCATATTATAATTTCCAGATACAAAAATAATGTATTTTCTAAATAGCACGCTATGATGCGTAGTTTAATACTGAATTAACTTAGAGACAAACTGGTTGTGGGTTTCTATTAGCCATAACAAACTGCCAACTCAGCTATATTTTGTTATTAATTAACACAAAGCAGAGGCAAAAGAGTTAACATTCTTCAAAATTAGAATTTAACTCTCTTAACAGCAACTATGAAAGGAATAGTGGTGTAACAGTGATCCATGCGTAACGTCAAGATCCATACCAGGGAACATATTAAATACTATCAAATTCATTCTAAATAATTATTTTATGAATTTACTAACTTCCAGAGATGATATTGTCTTAATTTAGTCAGTAAAAATAGTTTCTTTGATAAGGAACCAAATAAGAATTAAAGCCTCTGTAGATACAAGGAAGAATTTCACAACTTACAGATGTGAGAAATATGAGAGAAGAATCTCACTTCTTTGGAACTTGTGAGAAAATTTCTGTCACTCAATCCTCTAAATAATTCAGTTTATAGTAAAAAGGAAAAAAAAGAAAAAGCAGAAATACAGTTTTCAAAGGGCACAGGCAGCTTTTCAGGAAAATGAAAATAATTCATAAATCTTGCAAACTTAAAACAACGTTAAATTAGGGATCCAAAGTAGATTCACTTATTAGACTTTCTACCACACTCACTGACACAATAAAGAACCAAACAGAAAATATTCAGAGATGGAACAGTTACTTCTTGAATATGCTGTTAACAGAAAGAACCACAACCCACACTTTTCTCTCTCAGAAATACAACCTTCAGCCAGTGCATCCCAACGTCTTTTGACATTCAGAAGTCTTCTTTCAACGCAGGAGCACAGTATTTATTGTACAGTCTTTCACAAAGGAATTTTTGTCAGAACACAAAATGGCGAAGAAGTGCAACTTATGTACTTAACGTGAAACAATGTTATGATTATCCTTAATTCCTGAAGGAACTTCAGTCCACCATCTCTGACCAGAATGAGCAAAATCTTTCCCGAGAGATCACAGAACATCCCAAGATGGAAGGAGCGTACGGGAGACTATCGATACAACCCCTAATATAACCAGCTCCACTCTGCCCAAGTAAAGCAACCTTCATGTTGTAAGCTTAGGTGATCCTCTAGCCTTTATTCATAAATACATCTCCCAGCTACCATCGTTACTCCTCAATATCCTCCAGACAAGGTGCTAATGCTGCACAGTGAGTGACACCAGGGGCTTGTTACCAGTGCAGGTGTGAGCCTCGAGTATCACACCTCATCCACCTCTTCCTTCCCTCTTGGTGACTCTGTAGTCAACTGTCCTTATATTTCATGTGCGCCCAGTAAAGAACGCTCTTAGGCCCAAGAAAAGTGATTAAAACAACAGATACCCTATTTTGCATTACTCCCTCAGAAGGGCACACTTCACACGAGGCCACGGCTCTGCCCATCCTCCCAGTTCACCACCACGCCATTGGCTCCAGAGTTTCAGGACGCTACCGGAGAGGTGTGAAGCCGCTTCGTGCCGCCGGGGTGCTTGGTGATGTCGGGGTCGTTCCGGTCCCCCCGGCCGCGCCCTCCTCCCGCCGCACGCAAAATGGCGGCCTAGCGCTTCCCACACGTGCCGGGCTGCGGCAGCCCTCCCCGCCGCAGGGGGGCGCAACGGTCACCGCTGCCGCTCCGCCTCGCGGGCTGTGGGGGTGGCAGCCAATGGGAGCGCGGAGAGGGCGCAGAGGGCTCGTCTCGTCCCGCCCCGCCCCGTCCCGCCCCGCCCTGCCGTGACGCGTTTGGCGCGCGCCGCCGCGGTGCATGCCGGTGCGGCGCGGTGGGACCATGGCGAGCGACTTCTACCTGCGGTACTACGTGGGACACAAGGGGAAATTCGGGCACGAGTTCCTCGAGTTCGAGTTCCGGCCCGATGGTAAGCGGCGCGGGGGGCGGCGGGCGGGCCGGGAGCTCTGCCGCCGTGTGCAGCGGGGCCCGGCGGCCTTAACGCGCGTCCTCCCGCAGGGAAGCTGCGCTACGCCAACAACAGCAACTATAAGAACGACGTCATGATCCGCAAAGAGGTGAGGGGGCGCGGCGGGGGGCGCGGCGGGGGGCGCGGGCCGCCCGGGTGCCGTCATGCTGAGGTGCTGCTTGCAGGCCTACGTGCACAAGAGCGTGATGGAGGAGCTGAAGCGGATCATCGACGACAGCGAGATCACCAAAGAGGACGACGCGCTGTGGCCCCCTCCCGACAGGGTGGGCCGCCAGGTCGGTGTGCTGCTGCTTCTCTCCGGGCTCTGATAGTTCTTATAAATACTAACTAATTAAAAGTGTAACTGGATTTCTTAGGCAAGCCAGCACCATATGTAGGAAAGGGGTAAACAAGAGCTAATTCAAACCCTAAGCAGCGCCTGAATGGCAGTTCAGCTGTGAGAGTTAGTGTGATTCACAGACATAGTGCATTCATACCCTGCAATGAAAAAAGTTGTCATCCCAGTGCTTAAATTTTTCTAATGCCACAGCGCAGCAATCTGACATGATATCATCTTTTGCTTTGCAGGAGCTTGAAATAGTAATTGGTGATGAGCACATCTCCTTTACCACATCAAAAATTGGTTCGCTCATCGATGTAAATCAATCCAAGTACGTACTCTGCTTTTGTGTTGCTTTTGCCTTTATGTAGCCTTCTATATTAGAACCTGCTGGCTATTAGGTGCTTATACTTTTTGTGGTTTCAAACTACAGATCAGCTCCTGGAGGTACAGGTACTCTGTGTTGCAGCATAATTAACTTAATGTCATTGCTTGATAGATTTTCAAATTCACTGAGCAGCTAAGCTTACTACAAGAACACCTGTTAGATGCGTTCAGAGAGTCAGAGTCTGAACTAAACCGTCGCTGGCCTGTGTACATCCATGTTTCTAACAGAACCAGGACTTCTGTATTTCAGAAAAGACTGGATATTTTGTTTCGTAAGTGCAAAGCAATGGTACTATGCAGCGATAAAAATGCACATGCTGTTAAGATGCAAACCTTAAAAACATGGAATGCGGAATGTTTTATCAATCAATACAAGAAGAAGTTAATGTTATGTCAGCAATGACCCCTGAAAAATCATGCTGTGGGCTTTTTTTTTAATGTATATATAGATCTACGTATAGATTAATTCCAAAAACTGCTCTCTTACAACTTATGTCTCTTGTTTTTTCCTTCCTTCCTTCCATTGTGCACTGCAGGGATCCAGAAGGTTTGAGAGTGTTCTACTACCTGGTCCAAGACCTTAAGTGTCTAGTCTTCAGTCTTATTGGACTACACTTCAAGATTAAGCCAATCTAAATCAAACAAACTGAAGTTTGTACTGCACTGTCTGTACATTGGGGGGGGGGGGGGATGCTTTTTCAATTTCTTGCTTCTTCAGGCCTGAAGCTTTTATGTATGTTAGAATTTTTTTTACAGACTGTAAGTGACCGTCTTAATAAAATGTTGAGATCTGTATTTTTAACTTAAAATTTCTGGTGATTGATAAACTGACTTCCTAACACTTATTTTATCATGGTACATTTAGGATATGTTATTTCATTTCTATCACAAAGGTATATTTCACTTCTCTATCTCTGCAGTGGCAGGGGATGGAATTAGGTGTGGCTCTGTGAAAATATACTTGTTAACTGCCAAGATAAACTTGTGTTACCATTCCAATTGGCGTATTAGGAGGGCCTGATCAAAATAACTCAAGCCCTGATTCTAGAGATGATATGTGGTTATAGCAAAGACAGAAGTTGTAACAACCTTCTGCTGTACCCCCTTGCCTTTAGAGCAGAAGTAGACAATAGACTGCAGGGCCATACAGGGTCTTCCATGCAGCTTCTCTTGGGAGAACTGAAATTAGTAGTGTAGAATGTGTTAAGTTCTAGACTAGCACACCTTTTGTGTAGCATTGCTTAAGAGGCTTGGAGGAGGACCAAGCATGTGTCTCAAAGTGGTAACTTTTGCAAGTACTATAGGAAGCAGATGGATGGCTTTCATTACAAACGTGAACTTGAACTGAGTGTCTGCCAGCCTGACACGTGCTGGTGCCCACCTTACGGTGAGTGGAGGAGGGTTGTCTTGCTTCTAACTCCCTGATTAAGCTTGGAGGTGGAAGAAAGTCACTGCAAGATGCAGAACTTTGAGCCATGGTGAAACTTGCTTAAAAGTTCTGCAACATGTAAGGTACGCTAACTTCAACAGTGCTTCTTCCAAGCAATTTTTTTGCTATAATGGGAATCTTGTCAAAACCAGACCCAGATTAACCCGCAACTTCCCTGCAGAGTGGCTGGTCTAATTTAACTTTAGCCAAGTTTTAACGTGATAAATGAATCAACAGACTTTTCTGTACATTATATGGAGCTCAAGAAAAGCAACTCCAGTTTACTAATGGATGAACATCCTACAAGGGCCGTTACTGTGCCTTACCTGAGGCACGACGTCAGCTCTGTGACTGAAGGTACTACAAAGCATCTGAGTGAATCCTCTGTAGCTGAAATCCATATTATTTGACTTTTGTTCTGAGCAAAAGTAGGAAGTTTATCAAGCAGCCCTGCATTCTGCTCAATATAACCAAACATGCTGTTTCCTACAAAATAAAAAAGAGCAGGTGTGTATCTGCAAGCTAATTACTGAAGTTCATCTTACACTTTAACTCCTCTTCCAAAGCCCTCCCTCAAGTTTTCCCCCCTCCGGCCACAGTCTCTGCTAGAGAACCCCTCTGCCTTCTCGCAGTGCTCCTGCTCGCTCCCGACAGGCGCCCGCCGTTCCTCCCCCCGAGCCTTCCCACTTCGCCCCGCTCTGGGCGGTGTCAGGCCGCGCCGCCGGGCACCATCTTGGCTGTGGGCAGCTCGGCTTCAGCTCGGCAGAGAGCAGCGGCCGCCATCTTGGCTGAGGGCAAAAACGTACAGCCGGGAAGGTGCCATGGGGGTAGGTCGGGGCCGCGGCCGGGCCGGGCCGGGCCAGACCGAGCCGAGCTGACGGGCTGTCGCTGCCTCTTGCCTTGCAGAGGATCGGGCTGCAGCTCCGCGCCACGTTGGAGAACATCACCCGGCTGCGGGCCGAGGGGGAGGACTTCCGCTGGTACCTCAAGGTGCGGGCTGCAGGAACAGGGAACGCCACTTTTAGCCTGAAAACTGCCGGGTCCGGTCCTGCTCGGCCGGGCACCGGCACCGAGGGTCTGCTGCTTTAAGTGTCACATCTGTCCGTTTAGCACGGTGAGCTGCAAAGGTGCTGGGCTTTTCCCCCCGCAGTGCAAGCAGGCTGCTACAGAAGCAGCTCACAGGGGTGGTGTGAGCTTGTAGCAGCAGGTTCATAACGCAAGCGTGGCACCGTGCATTATTTACAATAGCAAACAAGTCTGAAGTTAGCGTCTGCATTGCTGAGGCGGATGATGATCCTGACATCCCCAGCAGACAGCTGCAGTAAATAGTAAAAGCTGCGTTCGTCCCATCTTCTACTTAGTGGCCGCACCTTGTAATACATTTTCCACCCCAAGCACATAAATTCTCTGATTTATGTTGTTTTTCAGCTGAAATGTGGGAACTGTGGCGAAGTCTCTGAAAAATGGCAGTACCTCCGGTTGATGGTAAGTTTCCCTGTGGTAACCTGCATCGAACCCAAGTACGTGCAATGGACGGGAACGTCAGGATGTGACAAATGCACTTCATGTGAACTAGCTCACAGTAATAGTAGCTATTCGCATTCAGGAAAAGCTGCTGTATTTCATATTCAAAAAGTATATGGAGACTTAATTGAAATAGGCCATCGGAATGGTGATTTGGTGATAAAATATTGACATCTGCTTTGAAAAGCCACCTTTATGTAAAAACATCAGCTGAAAAGAAATTTTGAAGCGATATTAGGATAAGCTTGTGCTGAAGGAGTGTTTTTGGAGAAGGTTAGGTGATTCGGGGGGAGCATGCTAAGTGAGCATCTGGAAACTGGAGAAGCAGAATAAATTTGTCAGGGATAAGAGAAGGCTTTGTTACTGGAAAGGAATAATCATCTCTACTGAATGCTATTGAACGTATTTTGAGTTACTAATGCAACGTGCCTTTGCATACAGGACATAACTATATCATTATTCAGTGTTTTAAATCTAGAACAGAGTTACTGGAGAATTACAGCTTTCTGAGTTACACATTCTAGTTTCTAGAAGCCTTCTCAATGCAGGATTTTTAAAAAGCAAAAGTTTGAGGCGGTTCTTGTAAAACAAACAAGCAAACACAAAAGCTGTACCTTTGCAGGGGCTTCCAATGGCTCAGCTAGAATGGAATTTAAAATGTCTCCATTGTTATGGTTTGTAGGACAGTGCTCCCCTGAAAGGAGGCAGAGGAAGCGCCACTATGGTGCAGAAATGCAAGCTGTGCTCCAGGGAGAACTCCATTGGTACGTGCTTAGAAATCTAAGAAACACCATCCATGTTATACTTTTCTCCTACATTTATTTTTCAGTCCCGATTTTTGCTTGAAATATGTGTTTTTTTCCCCCCAAGTTCACCGATATTTGAGTTCACAGCTGATGCTATCATGGTTATGAAGGAAACAGAGAGGCCAGTTGGTCATCAACATCATAAAAAGAAGTTAAGTCCACACTGTTGGACAGTAGGAACAACTTGGCCAACTTCACAGCATGGCTGGATTATTTCTTCCTTTTGAGATTTGAGCAAATAGTTTGATTTAAAGAGATGCAGCTGCTTGACTAGCTCAGGCTGTCGCATCTGATTTTCCCTTCATTCTGTCCTTCTCTAATTGGGCTTTTCTCTCTATGGGGATTTAAGTGCAGCTTTATAAAGACATATAAGGAAAGAAACGTTAGAAAAGTGTAGGATGAACTAGGCTATTAGTTACAATAAATATATAATTATATATTTATTTTTTATTATATATAAAATTTTTATTTTATTGGTAGGGTAACAAAATGGGGTAATGTAAACTTCTCAGGAGAAGCCAGAGAAGTTCTGTCTTTTGAAGAACAACTGCAGGAACTGCTTGCTTACTTGGTTTCTTTTATACTTCATAAGGATTTCTTTTCATAAGGGAGAAACAGCTGCTGCTTGGTTTGTGCTGTACTCTGAAGATGTGATGCCACTCACTTTTACACGTCTGTTGTTCTTTTTTTCTAGATATTTTAAGTCAGACAATCAAACCATACAATGTAAGTTTCTCTTTTATATAAGTGAAAGATGAGTAGACATTAATAGTATTCCAAGTTCTTGCTGTATCATCTCATTCCTCTTTCAAGAATACATGAAGTACATGTTCACATGATAAAAAATTGTCTCTTGCAGACTTCTGCACATAGTCTAATGAAGAGCAAAATATGCAGTTAACAGTAGCTCAGTAATGATTTGCCTCTTCCACTTCATCCTCAAATACAGAATAATCTGTGATACATTTTGCTAGCAAAACACAAAACTCTGTTACTCAAATCACAGGCGACTACGTAACGTCTGCGTTTGTTTCCTTTTGAAGGCTTCCTTGTGGCAGAGTGAGACATTTAGTTAATTACAACCTATTAAACAATCCCTAGGATTTTGCTGTCACTTGGGACATCAGAGTTGATAGTATTGCTTTTAAAGCAGTTCATTCCCAGAGTAATACCTGTCACTGTCTTTATTAGCTGAAAACTAACAGTATTCTGACTCAATTATAGGCTGAAGACAGTGAGAAATTCAAGACAATAGTGGAGTTTGAATGCCGAGGTTTGGAACCAGTTGACTTTCAACCACAGGTGAGTTCATACTCATGATTTGTTTATCAGTTTTTAAGAGCACTTACAGACTCCAGAGCGATTAAAATACAGTTTTTGTTGCTCTTCCTGGAATGTCCTGAACCTCCCCAGTTTCCCATCTTCTCCACAGTAGTTTATTCAATTTCAGAAAAACACAAACAGCTGAATAACTCTGGAATTCTTTGTACTTGCATTCCAGTAGCATGTAAAATTAAATACTCCTGGAGAATTCAAATTGTCTTACACGTGGCTGAGCATCTGAACTGATCTGAAAGTCTTCATTGCTCAGGTTATTGCAAAAGGAAGCATTCCAAAGGGGAATCGCACGCGTGTACAAATAGCTAGCCACGGTCAGGGGAGCTCCACTTTGGTTACTGATACAAGAACAAATGAAATTCCAGTTACGAACAGTCAGTATATGACCTCTAAATAAATCTTGCAATTTGACGTCACCAAAGCTGTAGGAAACGTATTGGCAATTTTCCATTGGAAACTTGATCAGACCAAAACTGAGGAAGGCAGTTAAAAGCTGTTGCAAAGCACACTTCACGGTTCAGTCAAAGGATTTCTTCACTGCCAAGCCAGTTCTTAGTGATTCATTTGCTTGTGCATGGTCATACTGTATGCAAGCTAACTCCTTACTATATTTAACCTATTATTCTAGTCGGATTAGGTGTAAATAGACCGACAAATATAAACCTGACTTATCCTCCCCTCAGACTGTGATACTATGCTAACAAACAGACGAAAAAAGCTGATCCTACAAGGAATTAGGTAGAAATGAAGTCACCACAGCACTGTGCTGCAGGAGGAAGTCTTCATTTTTATTTCAAGTGCAGTCCATCTTTTTGAGCAATGGAAGGGATCTTAGCTTATTCCTGTTTGAAGGCTCTGAAGTCAGACAGATCTAGGAACCTGAACTTAAGTAAAATCAATGAGAAACCTCTGAGATGCAGGAAGTGTTTACAGATCTGCATCCTACCTGTCACACTTATCTGCAGAACAAAGACTTCACAGCTGTCATAAAGCTTTTCATATAATATTCCCTAAGTTTGGTCTGTGCACTCAACTGGAGAGTACACTTGAATGCATGAGCAGATACTTCAGTTGATTTTCTGATGCCTAAATGAATAAATATATATACTTCTGTGGTTTCTTACACTTCTATAAACTCTCTTGTATTTGGTATGATCCAAGCTTGCCTGCCTTCCCTGCAGTCTTAGGACTGGCCATAGCATTACTGTATAATTTTTTTTAATAGATATAAACCAATCATACCTGAAGTAAATTTAGCATGGAGGCTTCTTGATAAAATTTCTCTTAAACCTTTAGCTTCCTTGCTTTGTGCCAAAAATAATAGTTACACTGGTAGCAGCTGTGTGACTAATATTAAAGTCAACAGGAATTTTCACTTTAAGTGTTGGTCCTCTGCCAGTCAGCAGAGGGCAGACGAGACACTGCATTTCCCAGATTCCTTCAGCAGAGATTAAATGAGCCTGCGCTTTGACGCCAAAGCTACAAGAACACAAATGCTTGAGGAGCATAGAATCTGGTACAGAAGCTTGAAATTCAGTCACATGGCTTGTTGTTCCTTGGAGTGCTGGTGAATCTCTCTTTCTCTACTCTTTGTTCTATACTGCAGCTGTACATTTCTGTCCCATGATGGTGATCTTCCTCCTCAGCTGTAGCAATTCCTTTGAACTGGGCTTCTGACAATTATATATAGGCCATATCTATGCTGTGCCT
Source organism: Numida meleagris (assembly GCF_002078875.1). NCBI lineage: Eukaryota > Metazoa > Chordata > Aves > Galliformes > Numididae > Numida > Numida meleagris. The sequence continues at coordinate 24,715,952 of NC_034415.1, read as the reverse complement.
TGCAGATAGCTCTCCTGTTGTCATGTCTGCCACACTGTGGTCTGTTTAAATTCTAAGTGTTTAGCCTGCCACTAAATCCTAAAGTATTTTACAATTGTGTGGTTTACTTCACACATTCCTACACAGCCAAGTGTCTGTCTGGTCCTAGCAGAGATTTCTTTATCAAAAACGCTGGTGCAGATCCCTAGCAGAAGACCAAGGAACTACCTTTCCTTCCTAGATGCTTCTCTGTAAAATTCTGCAATTAGAAGTAGCACTACAAGAAACCTTCCTGTATGCAGTCGAGGTGGTTGAGATTCTTAAGTTTACTTTAAAACGAATAAAATTTATTTTACAGCTTGCTAACTGTAAGCCCTAATATGACTGATGTTTTAACAGAAAGTCAGAAAGAACATCTTGTTCTTGTGCTATATCCCATTGATATGCAATTTCCATCCTATAGCTATTCCTGTCTGGATACTATTTTCTGTTCAGTTAGCTAACTGATCCTCCCTTCACTCAAGTCTTGCTAGTCACTTCTGTACCTAAATCCAGTATAGGCTACTTCATTCTCTAAAGTGGCTTGAATTATGATCATTTTTAAACCAGCAAAATTAACCCTTTTCCATACTCTTTCTGTGTTTTCTCGCAGTGAGTTTATTATGTAGCTATTTTATACATAATGCCTGAGTAAATTCTAAATACAAATTAAAGCTATTTAGTAGTTGGATGCTGATAGATCTCAACTTCACATTTTTAAGGTTATCTGAAACTACTGAAAGTACTTTTCTGGGAGGAAACATAGAAGAGCAGCGTTGTCTTATTCTGCACTCTGGTTGTTTGTATCAAGACCTCCCATTTAGCAAGTGGGGTGGGGGAAGGGTCACAGCATCATACTGACCTGTGGAACAAGGGAAGGCAACAATACTGCCTCCTACCAGGACACGAACAGACTCATAAAGGTATTTGTCAAGATTATAGTGGCAGAAGACAACACAAGGAGAAGTAGCTTACCTTTTCTGAAGGTTGGTGAAGGTTCCAGAAGGGGCAGTCTCCAAATAGAATCCTGCTTCCTCAGCTGATAACCCTTAAATGAGAGTGAGGAGGGGTGGACCCAGAGTCCACCCCTTCCGGTTGCCCAGGTGCGCTGCTTGCACCTGTGTGCCCTGGGTTAGCCAAGCCTTCTCACCTGCTACTCAATCATTGGTTCAGGCCATGACTGAGCAATCCCCATACACGACCCTTGACAAGGAAACAGATTGGCTGTTTCTCCTACCTAATTTAGGTGAAATACAATAAAAATGTGCAGTGTTAGTTTCTTTAAACATCTCAATGATCATATACTTACTATTTTCTTGGTACAGCTTATTCTTAAAAACTTATGCAAATGTGTTTACAGGCAGGATTTGCTGCTGAAGGTGCAGAGTCTGGCACACCTTTCAATGACATAAACTTGTTAGAAAAGGTATGTTGTCTTAGTTTCATTAGTAATTCTAATTATCTAGCTTCTCTTCCCTAGGATGCTAGCCTGAAATGGGTACCTTGCACATGAGAGGCTAGTTTTGCACTTTCATGTAGGTATGGAAAAGCCATAAGTGGAGAGAGAAACTACAACAACTGTGAATAACCAGCACTACTAACAGCTTCATTTTATAAGCATGCATTTTGTATCCTGGGAGCTGACAAAGACTTAAATGCAACTTCTATGGCATTCAGAAATTCCAGAGAGCAAATAACCACAATACTGAATGGCTGCTGTTATTCAGAGTGGTGAACTAATTTCTTTAAGATGTCTGTACTTTTTCCTCTGCACAGAGATATTAAAAAGTAAGATAAAAAACACTCTCCTTCAAAGCACAGGATAATGACTCCAGCATTGCAAATCTTCCTTGGCTGTGAGCAAGAATCTCAAGGTCAAATCTGTTCCCCTGTATCCTACTTGGCAGGGATCTGCTTGTCTGCTGAACCATGTGACTAGGGTATTGTAAATGATAGATAATCCTTTCATCTGCCATGGTTGCTGTTTTGTCCACTGCAGGCTGTGGACTGCTTTTTTATTTTTTTGAACTTTGTTAAGATAAAAACACTGACACTAAAGTCCATTTAGGTCAATCCATTTCAGGTCAGTGCTCCTGCTTCTCTCGAAAATTAGAATACAGCTTAGATTTATGTTGGAAGCACCATGTAATCAGTAAGACCCAAACTTTTAGTGAGGCTTAGCTTCAGTTAATTCCAGTCTGTGATTCAGGCACTACTGTCATCTATTGTCTGTGGCTAATACTATGAAATCTTAATTCCTACAGGATTGGAATGACTATGATGAAAAAACAAAGGAATCTGTTGGAATTTATGAAGTTACCCACAAATTTGTTAAATGCTGATGTTCATAATGCTAACAAACCTTGGCATGCTTATTGATGAGGGAGGTGAAAACATCAGAGAGTGTTTCCCTGGAGTTATTTTTCACATGGCCGAACTTAACAAATGGAAACCTAAGTAAATTGTACTTACTGTCTGTGGAACATCCAATAAAAGATTTTTCAGAGAGCTTTGAGATGGTCTTAGTACACACTGAAAGTTATATATGTGCCTAGCTGAATTTGAATGTTTTCTTAATGTTGTCTTTTTTAGGAATACACATGGTTGAGACGGACTGTAGCTTAACAAGTATTTAGATGACTCATTGCCTTGAAGCTTTAATTAATCACCAAGAAATAACCAGATTCCATTCTCTAGCAAGTAAGGTATTCTCACCCACTATACCTAGGAAATGACTAAGAGCATTGGTAAAAAGAGTGTGCTAACTGCTGAAGCAAAAAGGTACATACCGAACTGTCAGAAAACTATAAAGAAGTGACTTTTCTGAAAATACTTAGTAAGCTTAACTGCTGTTGACACTTACACCTAACTGTTGCACTTTCTGAAAATAAAGGTACCTTTTTGAATATGTCACTAGGAAAAGTAATTTCTAGGTGCAGACACTTTCTACTTCTTGGCAAGTATTCTTACAATCTTGCACATTGTTCTCATGTTTAAAAAAATACTTTCTCTCGTTAACTTCATTCAGAGACTTTTGTTCTGATTATATCAGTTTCTTCATCTGCCAAAACGATCACCTTCCTTTCTTTGTTCAAACTGACAGGATAATCCTGGTAAGTGTTAAACCAAGCTTTAAACACTTTTCAGCTGAAAAGTGCAACAGTACATCATGGGCTGCAGAGGAAAAATCCCTGACAAGGAAAAGTTCATAAGCCTTTGGGGTTATGTATTTGAAGCATGTGTCTCCTCTTCCCAGTGCTTGCAGTACATACTATGGTGTTGCTTACTGTTCCTGCACTAAATAAAGATACCAAGCAAATCTGGAAGCTGAGATACAAAAAGTAAGGGTAAAGATGAATAGGTTTCTGAGCTTTAAAACTCATGTCACATCCTACCAAGGTACTCAAACTTCAGGTTCTACCAGTATGTTTGGCTGTCTGTGCTGAAAGAAGCATGCTGCGTTAGTTTCATAGAGCTCCAGAAGCAAGCACTACGATACTATTCAGCTATAAAGAAAGACTCATTTTACCAGAATAAAAACAATATGAAAGTTATGAAGGTTTAAAAGACTGAGGAGTTGAAGTTATCTGTACCACGATGAATTTTCTGCAAAAGGTGGGATTTCAGCAAAGGGCATCTGCATTTGACTCCAAGCAACTTTGAGCACCTTGGCTAAAAGGTCCCTTTTGCTCTCACCCACTTTAGCTGCCCGAGTCTGAGTCAGGAACAGCAGGAAGAACTTGTCTGCACCGGTTTGATGTTGCATTCACAGTGTGATTATGCTCAAGCTCTCTTGCAATCCTTTAGAGATTTCTGCTAAGACTTGGTCTTTAGAACTCCTACTACAAACTGCGACACATTAAATATACATCTGTAAGCTCTGAAACTCCCGCATTTGGTACAATAAATGGCATCTAAAGTCACAGCTGATAGAAAGCAAGTACAAGAGCAAGGAGAAAGTTCAAGAAAATGTGCTAAGGTTTCTGCAGTAGGATGAATTCTGTAGAGAGAACCCCAGAAGATAAAGTTCAGTGATATTTCTTTTTTAAGGCACAACAGCAAATGTACACAGCGAAACAAAAGCAGATTATTGGACAGACATCATGCATGGAAGCTGAGAGACAACACTGCAGCACACTTATGAATACAGAAGTATTCATTTTAACCCTTGTAAGAAATACAAGCTATTGATAAATGGACTACTCATACTGCATAATTTTCATATTGGAATAAAAGAACTTTATAGTTACCAATAGATAGCTTTATTACATCACAGTTTTTTTCCAGACAATTTAACAACACAGTGGATGATTGTGGGTTAGTTAGAGCCTCTCACTTCATTATTCATTTCTCAAAAAGTTGTTATATTGGAAAGGCTTCAAACTGTTGAGGTACAACCAGTTCTGATATTATTCAAGTTTAAAGAGAAAAGTAAGTGTGACAACTTTGTAAGCAAGCTTACTGAAAGAGTGCATATGCAATCACTCTTTCAGTGTAACACTATTGCTTGTATTTTAAAATCCAACAGTTTAAAGGTGCTGTTGCCTACCTGAAACTCACAACAAAGATGTCAGAGTTCATAAATTTGTTAACAGGGCTTTTTATTCTAAACGTGTTTTAAGAACATGTTGATCTGCTTGAATAGATGGCTCCACTACTTCATTTCAACACTGTGAATGTTTTTATTTCCTGAAATGTGTATTCAAGGCCTGCTCTTGATTTCTTTACATTAAAAAATCAAATTGAATCTACACAGTGTTGAAGTTCAGTGAAAATAAATGAAGCCAACTGAGCTTAGTTGTTTGCAATGTTGAACACTGGTTGGTATGTACTGCCAATTAGAGAAAGTCTGCATTTTCTACCACAACTTTAAAGTGTCCCGGCACTTTTATGTCTAACTGCTAACCTCCTTGCCTTTTAAAACATTAAAAATATCTTCTAGTGACTTGTATATACACTGAAGGAATTCTTTACCATTCCTAGTTGGGTAAGAGGAAACATTGCAACCTATCCAATCATCATGTACTTGATATCCTACTCCAAAGCCATCAGGCACCACTGGGCCAAATCCTCCTAATTGCACAGCTGGACTAACCAATGTGCTTGTAGAAATGATGTTGTAATTAAGCCGAGCATAGGCTTGGTCTTGATAGAAATCAGGAAGTGCAATACCTTTGGATAAGGCCAAATAGCGCAACCCAAACAGGTGTCGGTCAAATCCCTGACCTGTTGAAATAAAATAACAAGTATTAGAGATATGACTAATTTTTGCGGGAAGTAAACTCACTTATTTAGACCTCACTAAAGGTCTACAGAGCTGAGAGTTTCTTTAGTATTAGCAAGAAATATTTTTCATAACCCAGACATTATGCACTTCTAATGCACCTATGCCAGGGAACGAGGGCTTGCTGTTTTACTGCTAGCCTCAACCAGGAATCATGATAGTAAACCAAACTGTAATGTTAATAGACAACTTTAATAATGCAACACATTATTTGATTCACTAATTATTTGGACATTTCCAGGTTGTTTAAAACAGATAAAGGATTTCCTAAAATTTATTAATCTAAAAAGGAAGAGGATTTCACATCAGTAGGAAGAGGCAAATTTTAGACTCTGTTGGCTAATGTTCAGCAGTCTTCTTGACTTTACTGAAGCAACTTATACTTCTGGAAAGGTCAATTCAAAAGAAAAATACCAGGAGTACCACAGCTAAAGAATCAGTTTGATTTGAAAGCTGTTACAGCCTTAATACCCCTGCAGGCATAAGGCAGCAACTCTTCACTCATAAAGCCAAAGTTCTTGGTTGCCCTGGAGAATACAGTGTGCAGTTAAGTATTTGTTAGTGCTTCAAACCACCCAACTGCTCTAAGGAAAAAAATGGAAGTATCAAAACCATCTAGGCACATTAACAATGAACTAGGAGCACAAAGGGACTCCCTCCAAGTTAAGAAATGAGTCTCATAGCTGCAGCCTTCTGCTAGTTTTTGCTAAATTTGCATCCATATTAGGCCTCCATCAAAATTCAGTTATTTAGGTGTGAAGTAAATTTTTATAGCAACCTTAACAACAGTTCAAAAAGAAGAGTGTTTGGTGTAATCCTACTTACCCATAGCAGCTTCTTTTGTCAAACGACCGTGGTACTTTGAGCACTCCACAATCAACTTCTGAAGCTCTTCTGTGCTATGCTTGGACAGTTCCCTGACAAAAGCCTCCGAACATTTCTTTGTATGGATAGAGGCAGGACGTATAGTTTCTGTGCGACCGTGTTTGAAAGCTGCAGTACTACAAGATTCATACGTAGCAACAGTCTGATTGTACTGCCGAAGGAAAGCCATCTGGAAGGCAAGCTGAGCCACGGCATCTGGGCTTACCTTCTTCTGCTTTAGCAGTTCCTTGCCCCCTTCATGGAACTGAATCATATTAATAGACAGTCCTTCTACACTGGCATCAAAATTCTGCTTTGCTTTGGTAATTCCTGCTTTTAAGGCATCACTCACCTTAAAGTCAAGTTTCCGTACTGCTGTGGAAGAGTCTACTGAAGCAGGCTGGGACTGTGGGCCAACAGCTGGTACTTCAGTACTATCTTTAAAGACTTCATTCTGGAATCTGAGCACAGCCACACCATCGCCCCAGGAATGTTCAAAATTAATTCCTGCAGTGCCATCTTTAGCTATGATAAGATTGAAGGATTTGTCATACCAGCGGTTAGCAGCATCTCCATGCAACATAGTATGAGACAAGTGCACAAAGTCTTTAATGGGAAAATCATCTAAACTGAGACAAAACAAAGCAGAGTCTACTTTTTGAAGAGCTTCCTCATTGCCATTATCCAGTAGATCCTTTCTCAGCAATGCCCACGTATCTCGGTTTTCACTGGAGAGGTAGCCAAGAGGGAAGGCCGAGGCTGGACTGTTATCACTAAGGATGTATTTCAAGTGTGCTTGTATTTCTGAAGGTTTCAGCATATTTCCATCTCTGTCAATAACATCAAATACATAAAAATTCCCCTTTCTCAGTACCAGTAAATGTTTTGCCTTTTCATCTGTATAAAGCTCATCTCTGTTGAGTTTAGGCAGCCGTGTAGAATTGAAAAGCCTGAAATACTGAGACATATCTAGGGGATATGCATTGACCATGTAGGCGCCAAACCAAGAAAGTGAAGAAGGCACAAATCGAATAATTTTTTTAAAGAGCTGAGTGTCACTTTTTTCTGGATTGAGGTGAAAAACTTCTGGTTCAAGATAACCAGCCCTGAAGGTCTTCATAAAACGGATAGCAGAAACTGTCATGTTTGTAGCTCGTATGAGCTGATCATTATATTCAGATTTTGGATCAGGATTAAAAGACATAAATGGATTAAAATTCAAAACAACAGGTTCACGTGCTTTTAAGTACATATCAAACCAGGGACCTGAAAACAGAGAGTTGAGAAACAGGTCAGAACATAAAAGCAGCAGTCTGAATCAGAAAGATGTTCAGAAAGTCAATATCCTGCCTCAAACAGTGATCATGAATAAATACCGACTGCAGTGCACACGAACAAGAAAAACATATGCAATAATTCCTCCAAGGATTCTCCCAACCCTCAATTATTAAAAGAGTACTGCTGGTTAACTGTAAAAACACTGCATTTGGGGCTATCTTTATAAAGATCGTTGATGTCATTAACAATGAAGAAAAAATTTCCATGTTTTCTGTTATGTCTCTAATAAATCATAATTTCTTCCTCTTTTCTATCCACTGAAACTATCAGTACTGAACAGAACTGGCAAAATGATGAGGTTAGAGAGAACCTCAAGGTAATTCTTCCAGGCTGAGAGCAGACTTCAGAAAGAATTACATTTGATACCCACAGGTCTTTTAGGCAGTCTCACTTCATCACGTGGCCTGTCAACATATCAAGAAGCACAAATGTTACACAAAGGTTCTGTCCTTGCCATAACCAAGGGAGTCCATCATAGCTCTGAAATGTGGTCATGCCTTCACATTTGTCTCTGAGAAACAGAAGTCCAGGAAGCTACAGCAGGAAGGGTGTTGGTTTTGTTTGTTCATTTGTTTGTTTTAAGTAGGCTCTATTATTAACAGCTTTGAACTCAGTAAGGTTTGGTACTACGCACTGTCTGGAAGCAAACAAAGGAAGCAAGTGGACACCAGCTTCCTCTCTAAGGCAGCTGATGGGCTGTAAGAAGGGCTATCAGTTAACTCAAGGATCTAAGTCACAATCATAATTCCTGGTCCTCATAGATTAGCAACCACATTCCTCATTGTTGTGTTGCCTTTTAACCTTGGACTTGAAAGTTGAGAATGGGGTAACTATACACACTTTCAGAAACCAATTTCAAGTAGAATATGTCTTTTATGAGGCCTAAAAAAAGAACTGTAACTAAATAAAAGGAAGATAAATGCTCTGTAGTTCACTGACACAAAGCAGAAGCATGCTGGTTAGCCTTGACAAACCCCATAGAGTCAGCAGCAGTTAAAACCCCACCTACTGCATAAAGGGAATGGATAGCATGAGCTAATAAACTCAGCAGAAGCTTATATGAAATACTCTGCTATTCTCTACGCAACTTGTGGTTGCTGTGCAACTTGCTAAGCCAGCACCCTAATGGGTAGTCTCAGCAGACAGTGAGGACAACATGTGAGCTCCTACTTCCCTAGGTATTTGAATATTTCCACCTGTGTTGCTACTCATCTATTCAGAACTTTCACAAGCGTATGTCTGCATTTGGAGTCAGTGGAAGCAACAATTAGGAAGAATAATTTAAAAGCAATGTATACCTCCGTCTCAATTTGTATTCCTTTATGCTCATCTTTCACTTTCTGTATCTCTCAGTTCCTTTTCCTCTTTATAAGAATATGGCTTTCTAGTTGTTGGGGTTTTCTTTTTGGTTTTTTTTTTTTTTTTTTTGGGGGGGGGGAGGGTGTTGTTTCAAGTCCAGAGTACTGACCACTTCTGCTGACCTCCCTCACAGTTCCGTTTTCTTGCTAAGTAACTTGAAATTACTTGAAAATTATCGCTTTTGTTTCCTTAAGAGAGCTACCTTTGTAATTAACTTGTAATACAGGTTAGATCTGTGGTTGATCTTGTCCCTCCATTGTTTTTCACTCCAGTAGCACCACTGTTCTTTCCCTCCCTTCTCAACTGCACTTTACTAATGTCTTGAGTATTTTCTATTCAAAAAGGGAAAAAATGTTTTTAGGACTGCAATTCTTGTTTAGCAACATTCCACCATCCTGCAGAATTCTGGTATATTCAAGTTACATGAAGGGCCTTCTTCTACCAGAGACTCAGAATTTGCCCAAATACTGTCACAGGCAATATTCACAGCACATTATTCCTAGCTTATGCAACAGAGAGCTTAAGCTTTAGCCCATTTTATTTGTAGCATTATGAGCTGCCTATTATAAAGTATGATGACCTAAAGACTCCTCCTGCATCCAATCAGAATCCCAGAAACATACAATAACCTGAGTTGGAAGGGTACACCAAAGGATCACCGAGTCCAAATCCTGGCTCCACACGGGATCACCCAAAAACCAAATCCAGTGAGAGCGGTGTCCCAGTGCTCCCTGAGCACCAGCAGCTCAGGGCCATGCCCACTGCCCTCAGGGGCAGAACCTTTCCTTCACCCCCACCTGAACCTTCCCTGACACCGCTCCATACCGTTCCCTCAGGCCCAGTTGCTGTCACCAGAGAGCAGAACTCAGCGCTGTCCCTCCGCTCCCTGGGAGAAGCTGCAGCTGCCATGAGGCCTCCCCTCAGCCCCCTCTGCTCTGGGCTGAACAAACCAAGGGACCCCAGCTGCCCCTCATACAGCTTGCCCTTTAGACCCTTCACCATCTTCACAGCCCTACAGAAGCACAGAGTATCCCTTGGTCAACATACCTGTGATGTAACTAGTATGCTTGTTCTGATTGTCTTGAGCAACTAGTTGCTCATGCAGCTCTCTTCCAATTCCCTTTTCAAACTGATGAGCAAGTTCTTCAGTTTTCCTACAGCAATCAGTAAAAGATTTGAAATGCTGTCACAATTCATATTTTTGATATGTAACACTCAGCTTTGAAGCAGCAAATGATACTGTGTTATGTCTATCTTATTTGTCCATACCTGAATTGGTCATCATTTAAAAGAGGTTTCTGGGCATTCAGATATCTCCTAATTGTATCTTCTAGTTTGGGAACAGGCAGTCTGAAGGAAGGGGAACAGAGACATTTCAGCAATGGTATCGATGAAGATTCAGCTTCTTGCACTGTGGTCGCAATTTCTCTCCCCTCTTCTCTATCCTTCCTTACACCCCATATTATCTCAATGGCTTAGAAGTTTCTTAGGCAAGAAGGAGAAAGGGAATAGATGAATATATGTCATCACAGCATAATGTCCTCACGAGAACGCAACTCGATTGTCTTGTTATTGCAGTGAAGGGTCTTGGCAATGCAGCGACACAAACAGCTGCAATAAGAAGCAGCCACACAGGAGAGAGGTTTAATTTCACAGAACCACCGAATCACAGAATATCCCGAGTTGGAAGAGAACCGTAAGGACCATGGGGTCCAGCCCCGGCTCCACACAGGGACCATCCACCTTGGCAGCCACCTCCTGTACGTGGGCTCCTGCTCCCTGCCGGGTGCTGAGCATCGCCGTTCTCTTGCACATTTCCCACCAGTATCACTGTAAGCTTCCTCTCTGCCCGAACACGAAACGGATGAGTACCCGTCCGCGGCTGAGCAGGAACACGAGGAAAGACGCCTGCCCTCTCCTCTCCTCACAGCCCCACCGGCCGCGCCCGACCTCAGCCCGCGTCCCCCGCTGCCCGAGGACGCTCCTTCCAGGCCCTGCCTCCCTCAGGAGCCCGCGGAGCGGCCGGTCCCACGGGGCAGCGGCCCGCGGTACCTGGGCAGGCTCTTCTGGTAGTGCATGGTGGGCACGATGCTGCGGTGCAGGAACTCCGCAGCGCCCGCGCTGCTGTAAGCCCGCCGCCAGCACGGCACCGCCGCCCGCCCCAGCACCAGCTGCCGCGCCGCCATGTTGCCCCGTCACGCGCCGTGCAGCGCCGCCCCGCTCCTCTCGCTGCCGCCGCCCGGGCAGGAGTTGCGGAGCACCCGCCCCACGGTGGGCACGGGATCTCCCCACAGCACCCGCGGCCGGACGGGGGGAAAGGGCGGCCGGTCCTCGCGGGCCGTGAGGGGCTCAGGGGGTCGTCTGAAGGGCGAAGAGTCCCGGTTGCATCGCTGGGGTTGCGGCTCCGGGGGCTGAGCTCAGCTCCGGAAGCGCTCCTGCTGCATGGCTTCGTCTGGAAGGTGTTCGGGCGCATACCGTATCGGCAACAAACTTGTCTGCGTTGTGTCTGCGGTGAGACGGCAGAGTTGGTTCAGTGCTTTCTTACATAAGCATTAATAAAATTTTATGTGATTATGTGGTTTTGTCATCACTCCTATTCACCATACAGAATCCATATATTTTTTCTCTTCTTTTTTTTTTGTGTGTGTGTCTGTATGTCTTACAGACAGTACCGTGTTCTGCTCCTGCTTCCAGGGAGAACGATTTGCTGACCCTTGAGCTCACTCTTCACTCACCCCTTCGCTCACACGTGAGCGTGTACCTACACACACTGCCTTGCAAAATAAAATAAAGCATTGTAAATACCCAAATTTGCTCTGTGGAGTATTTTCCATAAAAACACTGAATAATCTTTGAATAGCTCAGGCTCTGCAGTAGCGTTTCAATGAATGCAGCACAGTGAGCAGTCATGGCTCTGTATTTTTGCTCGTAAGCATAAAAAACAGCGCTGATACTGAGTGCAGACACGGTGAAGGAAAGGAAAGCAATCCCCCTGGCTTACTCTGATAATCCTCTGAAAGTAAATTGGCCCTACTCTAATCAACAGAGTGGTGGAAGAAAAAGTGAAATCATTTTGCTTCCAAGATAATAAATGCCAAATGGCAGAAGCTTTTCTTCTGTGTTTCAGCGTACCGCTGTTTTCTGATCGATGCGTGGTTCTTACACTGCACCTTCAGTCTTGTTTTGGTCAGGAAAACAAAAAAATCCAGGCCTGCTTTAATTAATGAAGTCTAGTTTTACCTGGCTTGCCCTGTTGTGATAGTCTCGTTCAAAATGTCACCTGCTCTGCCCTGCACAGAAAAACAGCGCAGTAACGTTCCTTCCCTGTGTTTGTGTGCATGACTTACACTGCTCGCTTTGTAGGGGTGGATGGCCAGACCCTAAACTGGGAAGACCAGGGAGCGCACTCTGAACATGTCACTTTGTTTTGAAGCAGTCTAGTTTTAGAAATACTACTGCATTCCGTTCTAATTTTCCAGAGCCCCCTAATCTTCTTGCAGGCTCTTAATGATGTAGTCGATAATAGGATTGTCGGTATTAATTTGGAACAATAATGCCAGCTGCTTGCTTGGTGGCGATTGGCAGAGGGGTGACCTTGCAGGTCAGCTAAGCAGAACTGGAAGTGCTTTGATCTGATCTATACAGAGCGAGGTCTGTTCCTCTCCAGCAAGAGGAGCGAGTGGATTCTCTCTCCATGGGATGCTGATTCTTCTCCAAGAAGCACGGAGGACACCATGGCGGTGGCTTTGGATGCGATCCTCGCTCGGATCAAGGATGTTTGTAAAAGGAATGGTTTGCTCATCCTCTCGGTGTTGTCGGTCACCATTGGCTGTCTCCTCGGGTTCTTCCTCAGGACGAGGCGGCTTTCCCAGCAGGTATGTGTGGCACAGCAGAGTGCATCACTGCAGGGAAAATACTTACATAACAAAAGGCATAGCAACCTGTAGGACTTCAGGATGGACTTTTCAAGATAAAAAACATGTCTGTGTACTTGTTCAATTTGTGTAATTTGATTTGTTTGTTCACCTACACACTGCTCTTTGGGGCTTTTCTCAGTTCTCAAACAATGTGTATGGCAAAGGTTTTGGTCTTTAAGACACTAATAAATCCAGCACAGCCCCACTGTAACGTTGCGAGTATGCATAATAAGCTGGATGAATGTTAAAAACAGTATGATGTGTTTGTTGGATTTTATATTAGTTTGGAATGTGTACATCTAAAGAAAATGCTGGCAATAGTTTCCACCATCAGGTGTACCAAGGTACAGATGTTTGTGCTACACTGATGGTATTTTATATTAATAAATTTGAGATCTCCCATTGTTGACAGACCATGCTATTAAAGTCCCTTGGGGATTTCTCCTCCAGTGTACTTCAGCTAAGCTCTTTGCAGGTACTCGTTTCTTACTGCTGTGTCAGTCTGTCAGTAAACAGGACAACAGGCACTGCTGAATGCATTGAGCACACAATGTAAATCTCAATTAAAAATGATGGCATTTAGTAAACACAATAGCTTAACCAGTTCTCTGTTCTGCTGCCCTAACTGCAGTCTGAACACTTTTTGTGTCCAATCAGTAGCTTCATACGCATCTAGCAAAACACACAAAATGCAGAATAAAGGGATTATTCAGGGCAACCTATTCACAGTAGTCCCCAGGAGGCAGGATATTTCACTGTCTTCCTTTGCAAAGGAATGAAAAATGCTGTGTGTGTTTTTATTGAATTACAACACAATATGTAATTTAATTAATATAAATACATTATTTTAAAGACTACAGTCTTTGCCTCCTTATCTACTAGAGCTGCAGATTTTACCTGCTCGTACCACTTGACCCACTGCTCTAGCAGGACTCACAAGGGCAGGCTGTCTCAAAACAGTAAGCACCTCTCTGTGTATTTCCAGGAAATTAGTTATTTCCAGTTTCCCGGTGAGTTACTGATGAGGATGCTGAAAATGTTGATTCTCCCCCTGGTTGTCTCAAGGTAAGTGAGGACAATGCTTGCTCTAATAACTGCTGAAGTTTCCTAAATAATACATGCAATCACCACTGTTTTGGTTTTAATTGAATAAATGTTGGAGAGACAGAAACATTACTGACTGCTGTACATTTATATTTCAAGTAGAGCTATGAACATCTTTTTTAATCAATAGGAACATTTCCCTAATACTTCATACAGGTATTATAGAAGTTAAATGTTTGGAAAACATTTAACCCACCATACCAAAAAGTCTACCTTAAATTTAAACAATTGAAATCATGCACCACACAAAGAAGATGAAAAAGCACATTTAGTTTATAATCTTTTGCAGCACTTCGGGAAATCTGCTGCAGAATGAGAAATACTGGGGAAAAAAAGCATGTCCAGTGAGTTACTGATGTATGCCTGGCTTCAGGTGGAAGTGAAAGTGATTTCTTAATACATTAAAGGTGGAAGCTTGAATGGTGCCACCTTGCCAGTGGCAGAGTTAATGATCTAGATCCCGCTGCTCAGGATGCTCAACCAGCTGGCTTTGGACAAGCTTTTCTCCCCTTTAAATTTATGTCTTCCAGCTGATTACAATAACAATCAAATACCAGTAAGATAGACAAAAGCCCTCTCATGTACCCAATGCTGAAAGAAGAGATAAGGAGAGATGAAGAGCAGCAAAGCTAACTTTACCTTAAGAGATCTGAGACAAAAATCTTGTAATATTTGGTGCCTTTCCTTGAAGCCTCAGCTTCTGGAAACTAATAGATATGTCAAAAACTCATCTTTCATTTTAAGAGAAAGACGTGTTTCTAGACTTCAGGTCACTGAGAATTAGAACACAAATCCAGTGCTAATTTTATTTTTAAATCCCACAGTCGTGTCTAACTTCCCATGGTTTTTCACAGAGTGAAGCCGATTCATGGTGCTTGCTGCCAGTGTGACCATAGACTCATATGTGGTTCTGTCCCACACTGCTAGAAAACATCAATGCAAGATAAAAGCTTTTTTTGAGAGATAGAAGGAGAGTTTTCCAAGGAAAACATAAATGTAACATGAGGCAGTGATATACTAAGGACAGAAGAGAGCAGAGTTGCATGCCTTCCCTAAAATGTATTGTTCTTTGGATTCCCTTGTGGGTTTTGATAAGCCGGGAGGAGGAGCAGCACAGTGGGAAAGAGCTACTCTGACACAGCCCGCTGTAGCTATAGGTTACCTACAGATGTGTCAGCAGGGAATCTCTGAGCCATACTGTTAGAATTGATTAATTCCATTTTCTAAAGAAGGAAGAAAAGTAACTTTAAGAAGAGAACTTAAAAGGGATTAGCTTCCTTTTAGGACAGCATGAGTCTAACTCCCTGTATAACAAACTAACCTTTACTTGCTATTACATACTGAAATTTCAGGTTTTTTTGCAAACAGAAAATACTCCAGATGTAGTTACAGTCTTGTACACCCTTTTTTGTTTGTTTTATACAATCCTGAACCAAGTGTGTCATTCAGAAGATGGACAAGACTAGAAAATCTCGCACTTATAGGTCACTAGCTCAAATCCAGCTTTCACAGAAGTGGGTGAAAAATTGTGCTATCATTTTGACCCGATAGAGAGTTAAAATGGGAACTTTGCAGACACTCTCTCTTAGGAAGGAGATATGTTTGGGAATCTCTGATTGAACTATGTTAATTTTAAAAGTTCCTTGACTGCAGAAGAACTCAGTCAAACATCAGGAGGCTGTTTCTTCAGTGTATTCTTCCTTGTCTTTATGCAATTATGTTACAGCACCTAGAAGTGTTCTTGTACCTGTTTCTGATGTCCCCTGTCACCTGTGGTCTTACTTCTTGTTTTTCTGCATACACAAATGTCTTGAAAAGCAACTGCCAGTAAAACTAGCCAGCCAGTTTGAGCCCCATGTGAGCTTTTGGGGTTGGTGTAATGTGGGCCTTCATTAAGGATGGAAGTTGATATTATTTCAGTTATCTGGTTACATAAACAAGCTTCACAGCATCATACAGTGCTCTAAAAGAAGGATATTTTAATTGCCCCCATCCTCTGCTCAGAGTTTTAGCCCTGCTCATCCCTATTACTAGCCACCAAGTGTGTGATGTACAGAGTTTGCTGTTCTTTGTGGAACAGGCAGCCGCATAGTGATAGCTACACTTCTACAAGCAACATGAAGAAATAAAGATAAATAGTTTGACAGAGTTTGTATCTGCCATAGGAATATTTGGTAGGTGTTTGCTACAAGATCAGATTTTAGACCCTACAGTTGCCAGATGCACCGTGTTTCTTACATGTATAAACGTAGGATACTATTTTTAATACTGGAAATGGGAATAATAAGAGAGCTGAGAGAGAGTAGAAGCCAAACATGAATTCATGGTTGAACACATACCCTGTCTTAGACTGAACAAAGCTGAAAGATCATTCGCAGACCCGAGGTTCTCTGATTCTCTTTGGGACAGAGGCCTTGATTGTCTTCTGTTGATTACTGCAGTGCAAATAGTTCATTTTCTCTCATATATCCAAAAGTTTTCAGCAAATATCTCTGGTTTTCAAACAGGCAGACGCATTCACAGCAGTGACAGAGGTGGATCTCAGTACATCCTGCTCTGAGTCCTTTGATATGTTTAAAGCAGTGTGGGTCCATGTCTTCAGCTATGATCTGCTGATAGCTGGTTTGAGGGGCTCAGATTTGTTGACCAGACTTCTCTGCAGATAATGAATTTCCTCGCTTCAGCCAGGAGATGGCTCTGTCTGGAAGAGCCAGGAACCACGAGCTGTTAGTGGAATGTTTGCAGCCCTTAACAGTGCAGTAGTACATCTGGAGGCCTTTGAGGCTTTTTCTAGTAGTGTTACCTACCAGAAAATCACAAAATCTCTTCCTCTCACTCAGGATAGCTAACAAAAAGCTCTTCCCCCCCTCCCCCCCCCCCCATGTCTATCCTTCACCTGCAGTATTGCTTTCAGGACAAATTGATTGTCAGAGATGCCTGCACATAACTTCAGTTTATCAAGTTCTGAGTGCTTGAAATAGTCAAATCTAATGCCAGTGTCTTTGTGCTCTACACTAAGAAAAGACTGAGAAAGAAACAAACACCCAATTTTCCCATCAATACTATCTCAAATTTGCTAAAACTACCATAAACCCCCTGATAAAACACTCTCAGTGCCAGCAGTGGCCAGCACAATGGCTGGCTGTGTGCAAGCCGGGTGCTCTGGCTCACTGTGCAGTAACTCCCATGGTGCCTGCTCCCTGCTGAGCATCTCTGCCCTTGTGCCCAGGAGTCTGGGGAAGGCAGGCTGGAGAAGACCAAAGCTTGCAGCCTGTGGGCCTTATTTCTAGATAATACTAGACGTGAGCAGATAATTTTTTTTCCTATATATCCAGACATAGTTTCACAGGCCTCACAGGAACTTAAATATCTTGTTCTGAGCTCAGAATAATTATTACATTTTAAATTTATTTAACAATAACCATTTTTTGGATACTTAAGAAATAATGTGTAGCAGAGATTTGATCCTTTTCCTTGTGCAGAATCTATTAAAGAAAGATTGTTCCCTTTATAGTCACATCTAAACAACTAATTTGACCTGGATTTTTTTTAAAATGTAAAGCTCATTCCATTAAGTGTACTGCTCCTAATACAAGCAGCTGTATGCTAATAAAAATTACATTTATGTGAGGGTTCATTTGGGGATAGTAATAAATATTTGATACGTTTGAGGTTTTGTTGGCTGAATTGAATATGATATGCTAAATATAGAACTGTCTGTCTTTAAGGGGATTCCTGTCCATAATGCCATCAGTTCTGGTAATCCCTTATCCTTCTGCTCGAATTCCTGAGTGGGTCATTCTTATTCATGCTGTTAAAGCCTAGTATTTAGTTAGGAAACTATTCCATCAAAGCACCCTTTTACCCATATATATATATATATATATTCAGTTCTTTGATTAGAGGAAGGCATTTGCATTTTAACATCCCACGAATGAAAAATACTGCTGTTTCTGTTTTTATGGAATTCTGTTCTTGTTCAGCTCTACTGCTCCATACCAGAACGTGTTAGCTATGTTTGAAGAGCTGACAACTGTATAAACTTTGTAAGATGCAGAGACACACTGGGTGCAGGCAGATGTGAGCTCACTCAGCCCATGAGCCAAGCCGGGCAGACCTGCACCAGCTCTGTGCCGGAAGCCACAGAGCCGCATTAGCGTGGCTTTGCTCCCAAGCCTGTATGCAAAGAACTGATGTGGCTCCATGGCTTCCGGACCAGTCCTGGCAGCTCAGGCTGAAGACAGAGCGTGTCCATGTCTGTCTGCAGTTCAATAAATTCTGTGCAACAGAATATTCTTTGAGAGTTTAGGGTTTAGTTATGCTGTGAGACAGACCAGTGGCTTGGGAAAATTGTGCTGTGCACTGTTTTGCTTGCTGTTAGCTGAAGATGAGACTGATAATACACCACAGACTGGAATTTATTTGTCGGTTTTACTACTTAAGTTTACAGTTTGCTAGGGATGAAAAATTTGACCCGAACACTCAGAGGCCGGAACTGAATTTTGCAGTCTAAGACTTCTACCATGAATATAAATCTGTGACTGATATAGCCAACATAACATCCATTCAGAAGGGAGATACAAATCTCTAGAAGGTTATGAAATGTATATTTTTCATATTTATCATTCAATTTAAATCAAGAAGCCAGCTAAATTTCATTCACACAATAGTACTGGTGTGGTATAAATGACAGTATGTACAGTGCTATTTCTTCTATCATTTCCTGGAAATGAAGATTAATAAAATCATTCAAAAGAGCTTAATAAAGTGCACTAGAAAAATGCTGGCACTCAGGAACGGGACTTCCCAGCAGAGGAGAGTGAACATTCTGTTGGGTTAGTGTGGGAAAATCTGTGAGATACTTGAATGGTAGCATAAAGAAAGTACATCATCCCATTTCTGAATTACCTGTTGTATGTATCACTGTAATAGAAATAGTAACAGTAATAAATCTCACCCTGGTGAGAACAAGTTGTTAGCACTTTCCTAGGATATGTTATCTACTGTTTTACTGAGGAGAATGAGATGAGAGTTTTAAGGAGATAACTTAAGGAGATAAATCTATAAAGTTTTCAAATGAAAAGCAGAACTATACTTGAAAGAAAGTGAATGGGAAGTTTTACCCACGGGTAAGAAGTGACCAGAGATCAAGCTCACCCAACACCAATAACGACTTCAAATTACCCACCTCTCTATTGCATTGCAGAACTGATCTCAGGTTACCCCAGCAGTTCTCCAAATGTGACTGTAAGATTGCATGAGCTTGTAGAGGAAAATTTCATTCTACCTTCTTAGGAAACCTTGTGAATCCCCCCTCCATGCCTCAGATATTTTCAGAAGTTTCATTACATTATAAACTAACATTTTCATGTAGCTACATGTGTTTAGAAATATCATATCTCGTAGTCAGATCTTACAGTCTTCTGGTGTTTTTTCTTAGTGATGTAACTGAGAGGTACAAACTGTTTCCAGTGAAAAATGACATGCTGCAGAGTTCTTCATGTCATAATGACAAAGTTGGACCAACTCCATACAGATTATTTAGGCAGTGTCAGTAGGGATATAATGATGTGCAACAGACATCTGGAGTCACAAAGTGAATGAGCATGGAGAGCTCTGATATAATTACAAACGGTGTCCAAATAGTTTGTGACCTGACAGAATTCTTCTGCAGTCTTTTAAGTATGAAATAGCTAATGTCTTGCAAAGAAATGGCAATGGCATGTGAAGTTTGAGGAGCTGGCTGAAATCCTTCTGTTTCCTTAGGATAGAGCCATGTGTGAACTATAAACAGTTGAATAAATCTGACTTTTTTATAATCCGAATTTGTATTCGAAATCCTTCTGGTCTTTTCTTAATCTAAAAACACTTGAAAGAACTGGCTGAACAGAAAATCAAGTATCATTGAGATTCTTGGCTCTTTCTATGCTTCCCATAGATGGAAGCTTCACATCCATACTTAATAGATAATCTATTTTTATTTGCATTCCAACATCTGAATTTAGGAAATATTTTATCAGAACAGCTAAAGTCAACCTGCCAGTCTGAATTCTGCATGTGTTATAGTACAATGTCTCAGGTCTCCTTCATCAGTCAGCGATCAAAGGTTGCTCTTTGTTCCTTCCAGCATTGATAGACTGTCACTTTAGCTTTGCATATTTGATTACTGGAGAGGAAGCAGTGGCAGAACAGCCATTGGACATTGATGTTCATTGCTTCCTGAGCAAAGTCGTGCTTGTTTTGCATTAGTCTGTAACAACCAATTCCCTATAGCACACTAATAAAATACAACGCATTGTTTGAGTTCCTGCTCAAAGAGCTGCATGTCACGACGGGCTAGAAATGTAGATTTATTAGTTTCCATTTCTTTTCTTGAAGCCTAGCCTTGCAGACAGCTAGATTTTCTGACATTTTTATTTGCTGCTTTTTGAAGACAGAGGACAAGATTTTCCGTCATGCTTGACATCTGTGAGATGCCACTGTCTTTAGCAAAATAGCTACCACTGACAAAACCCGCCTGGACACTGTCATGTGTAACATCCTCTACGGAACATGCTTTAGCAGAGGGTTGGCCTAGATGATCTCCAAACGTCCTTTCCAACTCCAACAATTCTGTGACTGTGATTCTGATTTTTGTGTGACATGTATACAGGTAGAGACCAACAGATGTGCCAGGTAGGTGTGTTTGTGCATGTCTGGGCAGGAGGCACATTTTCCTGTGCAGTGTGATATGACATCTGGAGATAAAAAACTTATATCACTTTAAGTAAAAAAAGACCATGCAGGTGAAGCAGAGATGGGCTATGGTCCTCCCACCAGTACCACTGTCGCTGTGGTATCTGATGACAGCAGCAGACTTCTCTGTCACAGTCATAGTAGTGCCTAGCTCTGCTGGTATTCTAGCATGTCAGAAGAAAGGAAAGAATATCCCGGAAAGAAAGTCATTCTGATCCCTGCTGCTAAAATAATTTTAACTCTACTGGAGACTAAGAGCACAATCAAGCATCAAACTGTAGAAAGAATCAGAGAAGGCTCCTTATTTCTTTCTCTCATTACTGTGAAGTGTCTTATTTTCATCGTTGCAAGCTGTTTCTCTATAAATGGCACATCCATGGAAATGAAGCAGCCTGGGGACCAATGAGGAAAGTGGTGATGGTCCATGACAGTACAGAGATAGTTTCAGGCTTACAATTTTCACTACAAATTGTTTGTCATTAAATAAGTGCCTTAATTTTGCTGCTTCCTTGTCTGTAAAAGAGAGATAGTGCCTTCTTGTATGATAGATTTTTATATTAGAGAAGCATTTTAAGATGATTAAATGGCTTGAGCTACGGAAATGGAGATTATTTCCAGGTTGAAACTTGAAGGCACTGACCGTGACAAAAAGCTAGGAGACAGCCCGCCTGCCCGATCAAGCAGCATTAGTGGAGCCTGCACTTCACTTTCATGATGCTTGACTGTAATATAATCATCTCTAATGTTAGAGGAGCTTCCCAGCCTCACCAGGAGAACTTGCTTGGCCAGGTCTTTTCTATGGCATGCAATTACAAAATGAGATTGAGAAAGTGGGAATGGAATGAATGAAAACAAACATGATTCTAGGACCAACTGATTGTGGTTAATACTTGACCATTACTTCTTGACAGGATTAATGTCTTTCTAATCACACTAATCCTTTCTGATAACTTCATCCATAATCCATCTATTTCAAAGCGACCATCCAGATGGCTTCTGGTGGTGAGGAAGACAAAATAAACAAGCAGAATGGAGTCTTTACAGCAGCTTCTTGTATTTTCCATTTCTGGGGACATAGGTTTTGATCTTGAAGGCAGTAAAAAAATTGCTTTTTATCAGAAGGCAATAGAAAAAAGGTAGAGAATGGCAGGGAAGATAGAAAGTTCTATTTTTGTATGTAAATAAAATACTTCATAAGTACTCTGATGCTTATCAGTGACAACCAGAACAAGCCTAGAGGTATTCACAAGAGTTTAGCTAATTGTTTGCAAGGGGCTAATGAGATTTCCAAGATACTGAAAGAATTCCCTTCCTCATTAATTAAAACCTGCTAGAATAATTTTTGGGATTTTATGCATATTTCTCTCAAAGCAGACATGAAATGTAGTATTTAATAGTTTCATTTGTTTGTACTGTTACCAGTATTTAAAACAAATAGTAACTGACCTTGTATTTTTTAGTCACATATAAAAAAAAAAAATCCTGGAGATGTGGACATCTTCCTCTTCCCTTCCAATTTCCCCTTAAGAGCTTTATCTAAGTTTCATTAGATCTTCCACTGATCCTCCTCACTGTCCTCCCTCAACAAAGACCCAATAAAGAAATAATTTATTGTAACATTTCATAAATCATATGGAGTCTGCCCCCCCAAAAATAAACAAGATTTAATCAAGCCATTCTAGATAAAATAATTTGTCTGCTTTATTGCTTGTTTGAGCTTTTTTTACTAGCAGTAAACAATGAAACAATTGAAGTCTAAGAGAAATAATTAAGCCTAAAATATCTGCCCCACTAAAATGCTGCAAGTAAATAAATTTTTGAATAGTTTTCCATATCCAGCTTCTGAACAAAATGCTACCATCTTATTCATTGACTTTCTGATTCTTTCTCCAATAAAAATGCATGTAGTTCAGAGAAGAGATAAGACAGACTTGGCTGAATGGAACCAAATTATTTACTGAAAACAAAGCAGAGTGGATTTAGAATTACTCAAGTCTTAGTTAAAAAAAAAAAAAGCCAGACATATTTTACTTTTTTAAGAAAAGAAATATAAACCTTGAAGCCTTAAAGAAGAATCTCTTCCTGCAAATATTGTAGAGCATCAGTTTTATATTGTGTAGAGACCTTAAGGTTATTAAACACAACTTTGAAGAAGCTTGAAAGCCGCCGAAGTATGAGGACCATAGCTCAGATATGTACACAGATATATAGCAGATAGAACAAATTTGGAGGCTATTGTTCCAAATCGTGCGTAATCTCTGAGCATACACAATTTCATCCAAGATCTGTTGGACAAACAAGATGATAGAATAAAACAGCAGACTCTTCTAGACAGCAGGGAAAAAAAACAAACAGAAAGATCATTTTCACATGTAGTTGGAGCAACCTGTGCAGGAAATAAAGAGGTCATGGGGCTGTTTCGTTTATTTTGATGCGTGTTATTACATCCAGTACCGGAGTACCAGATGTTTCAAAGCAAGGTGCAAAAAACCTCTTAAATCATAGTAATCAGAGATTTAACTTACATCCTGCTCTACAAGGTTTAATATTCCATCTAAAACTAATTCAAATGTACTTTGGAGGCCTGAAACTTGACATTGTATTTTTTTTCAATACAAACTAAGAAATAGTCCCTAAATATGAAATTGCAAGAAGTTTTTTTTTTTTTTTCTGTTTTGTTTTTTGGCCAGACTGATTAAATGGGTGAGAAATACTGTAATTATTCAAAAAAGCTGCAGACTGATTTTCATTGTCTTAGTCCTTTTTTGGCCATTTGGCAGTCATATTATGGAAGCTATGCATGAAACGTGCTTGTAGAAGCTACTTAAATACATAGTAAGTTAGATGATTTTAACCTATAAATCAAATTCCTGCCCTGTTATTCCAAGCCTAAGCAGATCCTGAGGATTGATAAGAATTTGAAGTATCCTGGTTTTCATTCGTGTTTCTTAAGGGTCTGGTTCTGAAGGGCATGGGAACATCTTTGTTCAGTCATCGAAGAAGCTTTGGTTGCTGTTGGCAAGGGGTTTATATAGCCAAGGGTATCTAATGAACATTAGTTTTAAATGTAAAACCTGAACATGATACAGTGATCGTAGGAAGCTATTCCTTCTGAATTCCCTATTCCGCAGAAAATGAGACGAGTACTTTTTCTCATGATTCTTCAGCTGCATTATATGAATGCCAGAGCTATAGTGATGAGCAATGAGGAAATCCTGTGATGTAACTGTGTCTTACTTCACACAATATCTGTGACGCTCAGTATGTCTGCTAATCTTGATGTGCTCTGTTCTATTCCTTCTGACATCAAATGTATGAAGTCAAATGAAAAGTAGCTAATAAGTGATTACAGTCTCTGACTCTTTACAGACATTTCTTCCTGAAAATTAGTCTGAGCTATTGCTTAAAATGTTCACTGTTGCTCCACAACCTTCAGAAAACTGCTTGCACTGGTCCCTCCTTCAAACTGAGATTTGCAGGCCATGAATAACACACAGCTTTATCTGAACCCAGACCTTGATTCATGCTCCATCATACCACAGTTTCCCCTGTTGCATCTCCATAGTTAATTACTTTTGAGAACTTTCTCATCACAGCATGAACCGAGCATGACTTTATCTGGTGACAGGATAATCTCATTACAGATGATGATCTTGTTAATGAATATCCCCAAGACAGAGCAATCTCATTATTAGCCCCCTCAGGATTTGCCACCTACGAGCCAATGTCTGATTAGATTCTAGCTGCACTTCATCCCCCAGATCCTAACTGCACAATAGCTGAGGCAGAGGTGGCACCCCCAAAGGCACATGACCCACCAGAGGTGCTTAATTACGAGGTTTTGCCCTCAGTTCTCCTGGACATACTTCTCAGGAGAACAATCCTGACAGTTCAAGCACCATGTGCAGCAGAGTTCATCTCCTGCTACTCTGCTGGGCAAACACAACACAGGTAACATCAGGGAGAGAAGAAACAGTGTGTCTTTCCCACAGAGATAATGGCTTCAGGGCAGCACCAGGGAAAAACTGTACTGTGTCTCCTCATTAGTTCCTTCTCCAAGTAATCAGCCTGCATGGCCTCCTACCCAATTGCTGCAGATCTGCTTGGTCGAGGCTTTCTTGCCACTAGTGTCAGTTTCCCTGCATAATGTACCTATGATGAACTCTTAAAATGGTTGCTATGGAAAACATCCAGCTAGTTAGGAATCAGCTTATTCTGAGATACATATAGCATTTAAGTCAGTGCTTTAGAATATTGAGTCTTCCGTAGGGAAAGGCCAAGGAAGTATCATTGCTGCTACTGTTTTTGTTTCTTTCCTTTTTTAATATGTAGTATGCTTTACAGGCATACAGAAAGGTGGAATTTTTATCAAAATGTTCGAAGAGGAGGAAGAACAATAGCGACAAAAGTGAGAGAGATCAAGATGCTCATTTTCTAAATGATCTGTAATACAGTGCAGCCAGCATTTTCCTATAGCATTAACAAAAACTGTCCTACATGAGAGAGTGGCGATGCAGAAAAGCAATGCATTTTCTTAATTAATCTAGCAGAGAGCAGGAACCTGAGCACTAAACCCCATCCATTTGATTTCATTAAATGTACTATAAAGGTTAAGCTGCACTTTAGTATTGGCTCTAGACAATTTCACTGAGTAGAGCAAGGTCAAGAAGGTCTCATTCAAGGAG
This sequence comes from Numida meleagris, assembly GCF_002078875.1. Classification (NCBI taxonomy): domain Eukaryota; kingdom Metazoa; phylum Chordata; class Aves; order Galliformes; family Numididae; genus Numida; species Numida meleagris. Next base: position 24,690,648 of record NC_034415.1, on the reverse strand, counting down.
GTGCAGCTTAGTACATCACTGTTTATGAGGAAAGGCTTGATAATCTGTTCTGCTTTGATGATAAAGCTAGGCAGTGCGGTCACATCAAATGGTAAATGTGATATTTTATTTCAACTTCAGTTTTCCTGAGATACACGTTTATAAGAGTTTACACCGAATTATTCAAAGCTAAATCTCAGTTTAAAGCCCCAAGCAACACTGATGTGATTGGAAACTCACGTCTCAGTCTCAGATTACTTGGAATCAGCAGCAGGGTGTATGTCAGAGCAGCCAAGGGCAAGTTCAGGGACCAAGCAGCACCTTAATTTGCCTGTAAAAGAGGGCTAGTGGGGGTTAAACTACATGGCAGAGAGTTGTATAGCTTGGCAGAGGCAAGCTTTGTGAGGCCTCTGACCATCCTCTGGCGGTGGGTGGAAGAGCCAAAGGGGAAGGAAGAGGGTGAAATCACCACAGCATTCTCTTGCAATGTGCAGGCATATCAGCCCATGAAGGAGTCTCCTCTGCTCACAGTACAGTTACAGAGCATGTCTGCTCCCCAGCATGCCCCCTACTAAAGCAAAAATATATTGTGTTTGGGTTTAGAAAAAAGTAAAAGGTTTTTTTTTGTTTATTGGTTTTTTGTTTGTTTTTTTTTTTTCAGGTGAAAATGAACCTGTGTCAAATTTGCCCCTAAGTGTTTTTAACTTTGAAGTTATGGTCTTTCTTCACATGGGAAGGGATGAGAGAGCTGATCAGATTTCCTTCAGAGGTCCCTTCCAACCTGAATTATTCTATAGTTCTATAAAGTTATGTGTAGACTTTCATGTCTAGGTTTGCCTGATTATTGCCATTGCTCCTGTGAACCGGGCCACAGAACATAAGATTGTGTAAAACTGTCCCACAAGATTCAGGGAGCAGTTGGTAGGATTTGCTTGCCATGTGTGCAGCCTGAGCTTGCAAGTTCCTTCAGGAAACCAGGATCTCATATGGCACAAAGGAAACGTCTTTTTAGATGCACAGGCTACAGCTTTGTGTTACTGCAAGCTTCTAAAAACACTGATATGAAGGTGATCGTGCAAGAAGAAGGAAAAATGGAAAAATTAGGAAAAGAGGTTTTCTGTTGCATTGATGTTATGCATGAGGTGCCAAGTATTTTGTTTTCTTTCCATAGCTTAATGTCTGGGCTAGCAGCCCTGGATGCCAAGACTTCCAGTCGACTGGGTATCATAACTGTCACTTATTACCTGTGGACAACATTTGTGGCTGTGATTGTGGGAATAATTATGGTCTCCATCATCCATCCTGGTGGAGCAGCACAGAAGGAGAGCACTGAGGAGGGTGGAAAGCCCATCATGAGCTCTGCAGATGCACTGCTGGACTTAATCCGGTAACTATATTCATTCTTTCTGGTTTCTGGAGATATTCTTTTGTACATAAACTCACGAGGAGGAACTGTGGCCTGAGGACAAGTTCTGAGCATAATGATGAACACTTAATTTAAATTGAGAAAGTAAATTTCAGAAGATGGTTATCAAGTTATCAGATGTTTATATTGTCTGTTTCTAGTAAACTTTAAGCAATTGGAGAAGAAATGTAACAGAAATTCTAGCTGCACTAAGTGTTTTTACTCCTATAGAATCACAGGTAGTCTGTGGAGCTCGTCATCAAATCTATTAGTAAGATCAAAAAACAGTATTAAAATGTAACATTCATTTAAATGAGGGCTGACAGTTGTGATAGGAAAAACCTTAAATACAAGGGTTGAAACTCACATATTTCAGGAAATTACTGAAAGTGCTGATAAAACTGCTCATAGCTCTCAGAGGAAGTACTCAATTAGAAAGACCACTGTTGTGATCTTTTTTTCCTTTATATTTGTCCTATTATTTGTTCTGATTAGTAGCTTTTTCTTGTTTTACTTTGTTTGGCAGAAGGGAGGGCTGTTCTTTTAGTCCAGCATTACAGCCTTGATTAGGTATATTAACAGCTTTGCCTGGATATCTCTCTTTGTATCAGCATTTCAGGTGCAAATTGGATGAGTTTCCTGACTGAACATAGCACGTGTCTCAAATTTATTTTGCTCATGCAAAGAAAATAGGTTTTGCCTTTGGCTGATTCGTCAAGCCACTAACTTTATTTCACATTGAACAAGAGCTTTTAGGCCCAGTGTGTGTCTGAACCATGAAGAATTATCTCTGGAATTTTATTTAACAAAATTCAAAATGTTGGACAATTTTTATTTCAAAAACCCAAGTTCCTTACCATGAATGGGCATCAGCACACAAAGTACTTTCATTAGAGTTAGTGGGACCTCAAATCAGAAGGAACAGGGATGAAAAGCCTACAAAAATATCTTCTCATTTTTCTATTGTATCAATGTCTTACTGAGAGTGGGACAAATTATACTGGTCATAGAGCACTAGCCAAGAGCATTCTCTTGTAGCCTTTAACAAATGATCCCATTCATCTGCAATGGGAGGTTGCCAGCATCATGGCATCCTACTTCCCTGACTTTGCTCTGATCTATTTGCAGTGGGATTCATGTGCATTTGTCACTAGTTAAGTCACAATGTTTAATTTCTGCTGCATTAATGACTATAGTTCTTATACCAGGAGGAAGGAACTGCAGCTTTGAATCTGAGGCTGATAGAAATAAAAGCGAATTTAACAAAACTGTGTAATCTTGTTGATTATCTTCGTAGTATCAGTGCTTAGAAGCATTTTCTGGGATGCTGAGCTGCTTCCTAAAGCCTCATTCTTGGATGCATAAGGGCTTAGAGTGAGTGGGACATATGGTGAACTGTCACATCCAAAATAACCTTACAGCTGGCTCTGGAAAGAGTCTCTCTAGCCATACATTTCCATCTCCTTGTAGCAGCATGGATGCTTGTTGAAACCCAGAGCTAGCCAGATCACGGAGATGTCAGATGAAAAATAACGGGAGGGTGCAAAGATTAAATTCAGTTCTATATTATTATGTTTACGTAAAACAGCTGAATGTCTGTACGACTGGAACCCAAGATTTTAATTATGATTTCACCTCTTCCTCTCTGGCTGGCTAGTTCAGCCCCCTGTACATCACAGATCTAGTGGAGAGGTTTGGGAGCATTTTATTGTGTTGAGTCTCACCACAGGTAAAATATTATGCTTTGATCTATGCAGTTGCAAATACCATCTATAATTTCACTTCCTTCAAACACTTACCAGAGCAAATTCTAACAGTTTCCATGCCTGTTTCAGCAACTTATGTTTCCATGTAGGCATGCTAGTTCAGTCTGTGAAGCCTTAAAATCTTCAGTTTTGCACAGACATTAACTATGACAGGCCTATTAGCTGCTCTCATTACTGAAGCTTTAACAGAGAGACTGAAGATCACTCCCCTTTTGCTGTGCTAAGAACCATCCGCAGCTGTACTCTTTCTACCCTGCGTACACACTGATGGTTTTTATTCTTCCACTACAGAAATAACCACATTCACTAAATAAATAAATAATAACGCAACTGTGGGGAGTGGGCTTTCAGCCTAGATAAACACTACGGGTGAAATCCTGGCTCTGCTGAAGTCAACTGCAAGACTCCTAAATATCTGTGTGGAAGTCTGGATTAAATGTAATGATGTATCTGCTGGTTTGAGCTAGAAAAGCTGATCCTTCAGCTCAGTGATAAATCACTTCCATTCACAGCTGGGGACCATCTTTTCAGGCCCAGATTGGCTTATCTTCTCAATTCATTCATTTCCTCTCAATCTATCAGTTGCACATGTGCACAGAAGTTTGCACAGGAAGCATCTGGTATTCTTCAAAAAAAAAAGAATGTAAAGTGTACAAGTGGAGCACATGAATTTTGGCATGGTGATACACATATTCACCCTCACTTATTTCAGATATGAAGCCACTTTGAAATGATGACATGTATTATTATTTCTTGTGATGTTATATATGACATTGTCAGGTTTGGAATTTTTGGTAGAGAGGAAGGATGTTGCTAGAAATAGAGGAAGGATGTTGTTAGAAGTTGAATTTCTGGAATTTTTGGGTGAGGATTCTGTTTTTAGGAGTGGTTTTAATCAGAAATAAAGCAAAGAACTATTGCAGAACATCATCATCATTCTAAACACCTATAACATTGATCAATGTTCACATTTCTAGAGAAGGTGGAGGAATCTGGTGATAGCATAATGTAGCATGTATACAGTATTATTTTGCAGGTGGTGCTTCCCCCACATATTTATCTGTTATGTTAAAAAACAGTAACAAAACCTCCAGTGTATATGACATGATTAGGACACTACCACTTGATTCTGAAATGGCTCTAAACCTCACATCATCCAGGACATATATAATCTGATCAACATACTGAATTTACTGCCTCAAAAATGTACCCACGAGTCAGCCATTATTATGTCTAAACAGAAGTGTTTGAAAGGCTTCTGTTCAAAAGTGAACCTCCAGAGATGGGGGACAATATCTGTGAATGTGAATCTGCCCCTACTGATTTTCTCCTGGATTCAGCCTAGACAGAAAGGCCACTGAATGCAGCACAATATACACATTTTTAGCCTTTACACTGAAAATCTTTAGTGCTGCTTTGGACTTAACTGTCTGAATTTTTGTTTTAATCTGATCCAGCTTTAAATCAAACACATCTCCTGTCTCTGAAAGACATCCATTTAACCAGCTAGTTCACTGTGGTACCTGTGCAGGAATCTCCCTTTCCACAACTTGCCCCTCTTCTTTGGCATTGTGCAAGGATCTAGGCTGAGCACAAGTAATTCAGAAGGTAATTTTTGGTCTGAAGCTTTGAAGGAGATGCTATTCTAAAGATATTTCTCTCTCTAGCTGCCACTTCATTGCTGGGCTGAGACAGAAGTACAAATCTACCTTAATCATAGTCAAGATGTCTGGTACGAGCTCATGAAATTGTATTTTCATCCATATTTAAAAATACAAATCCTCAGGCTAAGGATCATCATCTTGTTCTGTTTAATGCATCAAAGCACCTGGTGCCTTATGAATTTTAATGGATTTATTCTCATGATGTGCATCACTTCTGTGAGGTAGGGAAGAAACATTTTCCTTTCCTAGAGCTGGAGAACTGAGACGGATGGGGAAAAAATACCTCACTGAGGATCATTCAGAAAAATCTGGGGTGCCAGAAGAAATATTCCCAGCTTGTGTGAGAGCTAGTAGTGTCATATTCTAGGAATGTGGTCTCTGGGGCATCTCAATGGAAATTATAACAGTGAATCAACACAGACTTTCGCCTTCCTTTCTTCTATGTGTATTATTGAAATTAACTTTGTACTTTTTTCCAAATATATAAAAAAGTGAATATTTAGTAGCCTTTTTTCATTTAAGAAATGAAGAAGAAAGTGTTTTAGTTTAAAGGACAGAAAAAGGGCCACACTTACAGGAATAATGTCCAATTGCAAGTATTTGCTGTGTTTTCTTCAAGAACTTATGTTCACCTAACAAACAGAATAGAAAATGCATAGAACTTGGGGGTGAACATTTGTAAAACAAGATCTTTTACATGGGACTGCACTATTTACATTAGCAGTTTCTATTTCCACCTTGCTCCATTGTCATTCTCAAATACCTTAGATTTAAAGGGTGAATTTCATTGCAACTTAAATCATGCTGTTTGCATTTGTCATCAACAGAAACAAATTTTGGCTGATGAGATAAAGACGAACAATTAAACACCATGAACATCCACTCAACGAAACAAAACTAGAGGTTCACCTTCCTGTTTTCTATACAGCTGATCTTGTGGGCAAATGGGCTTCACAAAGTGTAGGGCTCACAGACATTTTAGCCTAACTAAACAGAACAACATTGTGAGCCAACTGAGCTCAAAAGCTCCAAATAAAACAACTCAGTGAGTACAGTCAGGATCAAATCATGCCTTAACCCAACATAACACAAGAGTCCATGCACTCTTTACTGGAAGGATAAACCAGAGCAGTTTTTACCACTGAATATTCAGGACTGCATCCAGTTTAACAGACTTTGAAGCAGGTACCTGGAAACTCAGTCAGTCTCACCCGCTTTAACCAAAAGAGGTTTTCTCTTTGTTTTGGTTTTTGCTGTTGAGTTGTATTCGGTTTTTTTGTTGTTTGTTTTTTTTTTTAATGTCATTAATAGTTAAAAGAGAATATAAGCACAGTAAAGGATTTATATTTTCATGGGAATCCCAAGCACTGTTAAAATAATTTCCTTTCCCTCTTCTCAAGCTTAGGCCTATTTTATTTTGTATAGAAATTCCATTTCTTCACAACAGGGCAGGAGAAGTTTGATATCTGCTGTACTTAGGAAGAAATCCAGGCTGTGCAAAACCAAGAATCACACTTCAGAAGTTTACAGCTGAAGACTGAATTGTATATACAGGCAATAAGATATTTAAGTGTGTATTGAAAGGTATAGTTTAAACTATAAAAGAACGTGGGTTTTTTTTAATAGCTTTGATCTACATTCCAATATCTTTTACCAAAAGCCACTGTGTACCTATGATAGAAATATTCATCTGTTTCCTGTGGCAAACTGTGATTTTTTAATCATTTCAGTTTTCCAGACTTCTTTTATCTCAAAAAACAAGCCTGATGCCAACACTGTTCAACACTGTATGTGACCAGATGTTCTCTTCTTGTTAATTTTTAAGAAGTTCAAGCTGCTCAGAAGCCCAGAGTGCTCTGAAGTCCCTAAATGTATGGTACCTATTTGTCATAAAAGGAAACCAACGTGGAAAAAAGATAATTCCATGATAAAAATGATGCTGGGAAGAGAAACTGTGAAGCAGACGACACATGGGAGCCATGAGTTAAAACTGCATTAGGAAAGCTTCAGCCCCCAAACGGAATAAATTGCTCATTGTCCTGAAAATTGGCCTGGACATCTTCTAAAATGAAAGAACACTTGCTCATAAATAAATTTGCTTTCCTGGGACCATAGTGAAAATGTGCTGGGCCTGTCATGCTACTTTTGATATGACTCAACCTTTTCAAAATTCCTGAAGATGTGGTGTACTTGTGCTTCTGCCCCAAAGAATGGGTTTTTCAGAAAGTCATAGCACTCTTAGAGCTGTGCTAGGATCTTATCTTTCAGGAGAAGCAAGGGAAGGAGTTTCACCCTCCTGATCCCTTACTGGAACTGAAGTGCCGTGCAACAGTGTCACCCTGAGGACATGTAAAATATCTAAGTATTTGGCAAACTGATTCCGTATTAGTTCGGCCCTGATCTGCAAAAAGACAAGCACAACATGATGTCTTAGTTCTGATTAACGATTACTGATTAGTGCATTCTATTAGCATCTTTTATCATAATAATAGTACTTTAAGGCTTCTATTTTGCAAAAGCATGCTTGGTCCTTCTAGCCAGGGTAGTGATGTTGATACTAAGGACAGGCTTCCTAGCAAGGTGGTTGATGGCCCAGTGTTCAAGAGGCAGTTGGTTAATGCTCCTAATAATACGCTTCAACTTTTGGTTAGCCCTAAAGTGCTCAGGCAGCAGGACTCAATGGTCTTTGAGATCTTTTCCAACTGAACTACTCTATTTTCTTTCATTCCATTCTGTTCCAAATGAGATGATTATTTATATGCAATATGCATCCTTCCATGGGCCCTGAGATAAGTCTCTTGTTCAGACTTAGTGAAATAAATTTTGCCCTTGATTTCAGGCGTGCAAACCCTGATGGAGCCCTCTGACACCAGCAGGAAGCTATTTCTGATGTATTCCTATACAACTGAGGACAGGATTTGTGGCTCATGTGGTACAGTAACAGTAGTCAGGAGTCTACACAGCTGATGATGAAGTCACGCACAGGAGAGTAAACACAAATGAATTTTTGAGGTTAAGGGAATGTCACTGAGAAAGAAGAGGCACTTGACTTCAGATTATAGTAAATGGGAACCAGTGCTGTTCTTTCTTCTGCAGAGCTGTAAATACTGGAAACTTTCTAGTTGTCATGGCAAGCTACTTAGACTCCACTTTTACCGTCTCTGTACCCTTGCTGTGCTGAATACTGCCAAAAACCCACTCTTAACATTCTTGCAAGCTAAATTAGTTCAAGTATGAGAAATACAGGATACAGAGCAGTGTCCAAAGCTGCTTTATACCCAACACAAATATAGGCCAGTAAAATATTACCAGGACACATATGTTGCAAAAGCACCCAGTCAGGTGGCTTTAATTCTGCAGCATGGGAGACTGCAGCCAAAGACTGGTGTGGCAGGGATTAGGTACTGATAACATCAAAGTCTGAGAGCAAAACCAGATTGCTGCTGCAGAACACAGAGTTCCCCAGAGGGGATGGGTGTTCTGAATCAAGGAAACATCTGCTGTACCTGTGGCTGCTGGACTAACTTCTTCTTCAAAAAGATCTGCAAAAACCGAGCGCTTTGAATCAACAGATGGTGTGGTCAGGATTCCAAATGAGTATTTCAGATATTCGGTAGTATAATTGCAACCAGAATCTGGCCTTTTATTTGTAATAGAAGTTATCCAGGAGCCATCAAACTGTCTATTCCAATAGCTGTATTCTTGTGTTTCATGGACAATTTGGATAAAGGCATGAGCAGGAAAGCAGTCTAACAGTGCTGATATTTGTCTCACTACCCTACTTCTCAGAGTCAGCAACGTTCTGAAAAGAGCAGGAGGGCACTCACATCCTGGGGGCACTGCCAAAGCATTGCTTGAGCTGAAAAATGATTTTCTAAAACAATTTGGCCTCCTAAAAGAGCAGAAAGCTAAGGGAGCAAAAATGAGTGAATAATGTTAATTGCATATTGTTGGGAGACAATGGAGAAGGGAAAAAGGCTTCCTGTTAGCAGTGACAAGGTGCTAAATAGCTTTACATGTATTACAGGCTGCACCCTCAGAGCAGCTCCTTAGATTGGTCCATGATTGCTACAAGTCTTCAGGATTTCCTTAAAATTCCATGGCTACCTAATTGCACAGTATGTGTTGCTATGGTCATGCATACACATTTCTAACTCTTGGTATATCCTTATTCCTGAATCCTCATCCCATTCAAGAATGAGGGAAGGACTCCAAAATTTGCTAGTAGAATAAACCAACCTGCGCATCACAGCAGGATACAGTTGGAAGTGTTTAGTAGGTCACTTGTCTGTGTATGCTGATAGCACAGCAAATACAGGCCAGCTATGTCATCTGTGCTTTGGTAGCTCATGGTCTGTAGAAAGTTCACAGAGTTCATATTCAAGTTTCATGATGTTCACTCTTTTAACCTGTGTTAAACATACCTGCTTTGTCTGGCAGACTTCCTGAAGCAGAAGATGCTCTGGGAAATGTGTCCTCTGTTCTTCCTCAGGGCAGACAGTATTTATCTCTTAATTTTTTTTATGTAACCAAAAGCCATGTGTCTCAGTTTCTGTTTTACAATCATATCCTTGTCTTAGACCTAAATTTACCTATGTTCCGCACCAATCTCCCTCACTTCTATTCACTATATATAATTCTCTATTACTGTGTGAAATTATTTTTGCCAAGGATGCCAAATTGTGCCCGTGAGGTTAGAAACAATCACTTGTGCTAGAGAAATGAATCTGTTTCCCATAGTATTATTTTGTGTTCTGTATTTTATAAGCAATCTGAAAGTAGTACTGGAAATCTTGAAATATTTTATCTGCTTAGCTCTCTTAATTGAATAAACACCAGACCATATATAGGTGGTGGCAGCAATAAGTAACTCAGCTCAAATTATTACTTCTTAAGTACTGACTGTGTCTTTAATTCAGCATATGACAGTAATAAACACAGTACCTGTTCTGAGTAGAGAGTCAGCTTCACTTTATGATCCTGATACCAGATTCATGTGGGTATAACATCATCCTTGTGAAGGCAGTAGAGATGTGGCAGGGCCGATATGATTTCAAGTTAGATGCCTGGAAGACAGGAGGAAAAATATCTACATGCAGCGAGGTGCATCTCTACAGCAAGGCTTTGTCAGATGTTTCCCAAGAGGCCTGGCTGAATCAATAAACTCCCACTCATCTCCTGAGTAGCTGTGGCTGTTTGATACTTTCTTATGATTTGGTTTCGGTCTATTAGAGTTCTCTTCCACAAATTGCTCCCTTCAATGTTTTTAATTAACAAAACTAAATTTTGGCTAATACTGGATTTTTTCAATCCAAGTAAACCAGCTTAAAATAAAAAATAAGCTGAAGTTCTGGCAAACACATTCAGGTCAGCCATTCACTAGATAAATTGTGTCTCAAAGACTGGATCACAGTGCATAATATATTAAAAATTATTGGGAGCATTCCAACATCCAGTATTATGTGGGTAGTTGTAATTCCTGTGGGATAAAGAATGATAAAGAAATAAAATGCTTTAATCCTCCACAAATTTGTCTAACATGTAATCTAGCTACTAACCACATGATATTCCCTTTCTCGAGCAGTCTCAATTTGTTCTTAATTCTTCTAATTAAGACTATAATGTGGAGATAGAAAGCAGAAATCATCAGCAGTTAAATACATATTTCTCTGTAGAGCTCTGTCATGTACATGACATTCATAATAAGACCTAAGCAGGACTGCTCAGTGTGATTCCATTCTTCAGAATAATCCACATTCACACAGTAGGTTGTAGCAGGTTATATCACAATAATTATGTTATCACTTCGCAACCCTATAGCACCTTATATCTGATCACCACAATTCATAAAACAAATGCAATTTAATATGAATGAACTCTCTAACAGTGTGGAAGCAGAATTTCCTTATGAGGCATATGAAGGTAGTAATGAACTTTTCCCTCTCCTATGAACCTCCTCTCCATCTCTCCCAGGTCCAGCTCCATCCAGCTGTCCTTCAGCTAGTCCCCTGTTTCAGCCAAGCTCCTGGGGCTCAGGCAAAAGGCTGTGTCTGCATCTGATAGGAAAGTGATGCTCATCTGGCTGTCGTCTGTGTCTTGTTTTGGCTACAGATTTGACATTTGAACTAGAGAATGATCGGCTTTTGTGGAAAGTTTGCAGAAATAACTCAGTGCTTTGCGCTGCTGTTACAGAGGTGAAAGCAGTCAGACTTGCAGCGGTGCAGTGAGTACTGCTTGTCACTAACCACGTCACTGCACAATGAGTGTCTTAAGCTAAATAATTCCAATTAAACAATGGTGTGTGCAAGGGGACTGCATTAATTTAATTAAATCTTGCTAACTGAACCTTATGATGAGTCGTTTATGTGGGGAGAGCCTTCTAATCCCATGTCCCTCTAGAATGCAGCCATCATCATGCCTGGGGCTCTTAAGCAGGACAGGTAAAATGAAAGGAGACATTGCCAGTGTACAACGCAGCTTGGAGATGCTGTGATCCCACAGCTAGCAGCACTTCAGGCAGCAAGGGAAGGTCACCTGAGCTGCCTCGCTTCCTCTGGCATGAGAAGGGGCCAGGAGGGGTAAAGATGAGAAGTGAAGTGCTGTGCATCATCCTGAGCTCACCTGATAGTAAATACTGTGCCCTAAGGCAACAGCCTTACCAAGAGGGCAAATGATGCCTTCACTCAGCTTGTCTACTCTCACAGAAGGCCAACAATACAACTCATTTTTAGTCTTCTGTTTCAATCATTAGACAGTGCTGCTGGCCTGTAATTCAAATTCTGCTTCCTCTGCTTCTTCCTGAAAAGATTAATTCCCTGTTTGTAGTAATTGCTCTGTCTGATGATACTGAAACAGACTTTACCTCATAATTCAAGGTGCAACGATAATGTCACATTATCATGACTTAAAGTAGTAATAAAATTGTTTTTTTCCTTAACCAGTGCTGCACGCATATGCTGCTGGTGCAAAGAGGAAAACAGATCTGGAAAATGTCTTAGTTTGGCATGCATTTAGTTGTATACACATTCAGCAATTCTCCTTAGAATGAGAATAGCCTTTTACATATGCTTCTGTGTTGTCTTGAAGCTTGACTTGGTTAGAAAATTCAGAAGGATTCAGGAATTATTCTCTTTGCATAAGTTTATGTATGTGAAAGCACAGAATTGGGTCACAGAGTGTCACTGTCTTCTGCTGTTAGGTTCACACACTTGGTACTGTTGAAAATAAATCAGTTCTATTAGATAGTGTTAGAGTAATCATACAAATATTGATTCCCAAATGCTACATGGAAATATATGACTTTTCAGCTTTTTTTTACTGAATTATTCCTCTTTGAAGCCTCTAGAGGGTGTGCTCTCCATTTCAAATTAGGATTAAATAACTTTCTACAAGGCAATAATCTAGTTCAAACAGAAGTTATAAATTAACTCTAGATATTATTGGGTGAAATGTTACTGTCTGAGATACAGAGAAAGTCAGAAAAAATAACAAGTGTCCCCTTTGGAATTAAAAATCTTTCAATTTCACTGCAGATCTCACAGTGTATGGCCATTACTTTGGGCTGTAGCTCAGCTGTCAGCACAGATGGAACTGTTGGCCTCATGTCAGTCTTCTGTTCCAAAACCTCAGAGCAAAACTGAAAGTTAACAGAGACTATGTATCTCTAGTCTCAATTCTTTTAATCAGGAATCAGATAATCTGTTTGAAAAGCAAACTGTTCATGACCAAACCTCTGCAAAATCTACACTGCTTAGAAGTTTAGTGATGAAAGTGTATCAGGACATACTACTGCTTGTAGGTCATCTCACAGCAGTGTTTAAAGTCCCAAAGTATATTACAGCACCTAGGGATCTCAGGAATACATCTGTGAACTTTGATTCTGTCTTGAACAGCTCATTATCTAAATAAGCAAGAATACAGAATAAAGAAATATTCTTCTCCTCAGTTAGGTGGGGAAGGGAGTTATACCATTTATGTTGTCAGTTACAGCATGGAGACAGTGGTAGAGTCAGCAACTATAAAACTAGAGTTCCTGGGTTTCGCTCCAGTATTTAGGAATGAGTCCCAAAACGTTGATTCTGAGGAACTGGCCCCCTGCTGTGCCTTGCTGAGGCAGTCACATCTGTACAGCAGCCTCTGGCACCATTCAGCCCTTGTTCTCTAGAAGGGTAAATAACGAATGTCTCATAGAGACCTGAGACCCAGTAAACAGAAATTGCCTTCAGTCCTACAGAGTTTATTGTGTTTGTTCATTTCTAGGAACATGTTTCCAGCCAACCTTGTTGAGGCCACATTCAAGCAGGTAAGTGGCTATTGTTCTGTAACCACTGAAGAGGTGAGCCAGCATCACAGAAAGATGCATATGATATATCTTTGTAAAACAGGATCCAGATATAGACACTGTGTATTACTTCAGATATTACAAGTACCTTGAGAATTTCAGAATTGTTGAGTTCATTTCCATTAGCCTCAGCAGTCTTGCAGCCTGACTACAACTCAGGTCAGAATTATTTTAATAGTCCAGTAAAGATCGCACCTGGAGCTCCCATCTGGAGCAAAGCTGTGACACGGATTAGGCCATGGACACATTATTTTCCCATTTCTTTATCAAGAGAAACCTTAAGGGTTTTTTGCTATAGCATAGCATTCCAAGCTTGGTTTTGAGATATCATGTAACTAGCTGTTTTACAAACCTCGAACTCTTTTGAGACTCAAGCCCGAGTAGCTAAATGTACAGCAAGTGCTTCATGCCAGTGCCATGCCGTGTCAGCCATACAATACCCATTTCTCGGAGGGAGCATGAGTTAAGACACCTCACCTTGCTAATAATACGGTTCTGCTGTTTCCAGACTGGAGCCAGCACACATCCTGGTTCTGGTGGGGGATCTATATGTGGACCCCATTTTTGTTCTGTTCTTTGCTCTGCTCTTAGAGGGCACAGTAACAGTGCATAAAGGGAGAACAAAATATAATATCCAACTAAAGCAACAGAATAATGTATTTAGGAAGAATTTAATCGCTTAAATTGGAATTTGGCCAGAAGATCTTATCTAAATGTTATGAGTAAGCAAGAGGCATGGATTTATTTATTTCATCTGTGGGAGTATTTAATGGGATCTCCATGAGGCAAAGAGAAGGGCAGTTGAACACCTGGGAAGTAATTCCTGATTATGTCCTGTAGGAAAGGAAATACAAGGGAATGTCTAAAGCAACCCTATTAGAACATGTGTTTGCTGCACAAGGCTCTGATTTTAGGAAATTTTGATTTTTGCTTTTCCAAAAATTCAACATTTTCTACACATAGGGTCAGGAGCTGTTATTCTTTTCATGCTGGTCCCACTAACAGGCAGACTTACTTAACAAAGAACTTATGAAGTCTCATTTTAACTATTAATTTCTGCTGGAATATTGTAGTAAAAAAGACTTTTGTTTTCTTTCAGTATCGCACGAAGAGTATTCCCATTATTAAAGCTAACAAAGCATCATCTGAAAGCACAACTCATCGCATTATAATATATGGAGTCCAGGATGAGAATGGATCCAATGTCCAGAATTTTGCCTTGGACATCACTCCTCCACCTGAAGTGATTTACAAATCAGAACCAGGCACTAGTGACGGCATGAATGTGCTAGGGATTGTGATATTCTCTGCAACAATGGGTAGGTTTCAGACATGTTGGTTTGCAATAATCCAAGTATCCATTTAAGAGAAAAAGATAAGGGTTGGGCTGTTGGGTTCCTTGAATAAGAATAACCTGCTTCCAGACCAGGTCCTTCACTAAAGTTCTCCTCAGCAAGCAGTAAATTGATTTTTGCAGTGGAATCTGCCCTGTTTGTTGTTCTTATCCATTCTTAATCACATTTTATTACTTTATTAGTATAAAATATAACTATCACTTCCCTATCTAAGAGCACAATTCAGATAGTAATCCTCAGAGATACGATGGGTGCAGTTCAGAGGAATATTGTTTAATCAGCTTTAAATTTGTGGATCCTGTCTTTGAAACTTCATTATTTTAATTTTTTCATTGTGAGATGCTTATATTTATAAACCATCTAATAGCTTATCTCAGTGGACGGTAAGAGCTGTTCTCTAGCTAATTTGTTCAGTTTCACTTGCTGGAGAAACACTGGTGCCACGTGTGTTGTATTATCCATGTGAATTAGGAAGATGGACTTTAACCACTCCCTTAATATGCCCTACTTAACAATGACAAAGGTTATGTTCTGATGATTATTACAGGAAAAAGCTGATACAATTTATCTGATTTCTTCTTCAAACTTAACTTGGTCAGCTATGGTAGTTCCATAAAACATCTTCGGCTGTATTTATTATATTACAGTTCATACTAGCACAAGGGGTCAGAAATCAAGTCCAGAATTAGCAGATTTGTCTCTCTCTTTAATTTCTCCAGTATGTGGTATTCCATATGCAACACTGCTGGAAATTGGCTGTCCCTCAGTTTGTTATATCTTATAGCCAATTTCCAAAGTACAATGTCACAGCAACCAATATTCCAGCCAAGAATTATTGAACAAGAATGAATTAATTACATGTTCTTATTAGAATCAAGGACTTCTTAGCACAGAAAACCATTCATCGTCTTCACAGAGCTGAATGTATTACTGTTACCATGCCCTAGCTCTTGCTGGCCCAGGAATCAAGAGATGGAAGCTGAGAGCTGGCTTCCTCCTGGCTGATGCACAGAAATGTGCTACCACTACTGCCACGTACACGACAGCCCCAGCTGCTGGGTCAGCCCTGGTTCTAGAAGCTACAAACAAACCTAAGACACTAAGACCTCAAACACGTCAAGTGGGTGACAGAGCCCTGTAGGGAGCCAAACAAAAAGGCTGTGCCATGGCTCCCCAATGCTCTGTCTGCGTCAGGTGAGATTTTCAGATACCTTGTTTATTCCTACAGCACAAAGATCTATATTCATCCAGCCATGTCCCAGTTAGTTCACCTTGAGTTACAGCATGGAGGGAAAGCTCTGGGGATTTGCATGAAGGCACATGAGAATTTAAACACAAATGTCTATGTTTGCAGGTATAATGTTGGGAAGAATGGGAAACAGCGGTGTTCCTTTGGTCAGCTTTTGTCAGTGTTTAAATGAATCTGTCATGAAGATAGTGGCAGTTGCTGTTTGGTAAGTAACAGTTTTAGTAAGCTTTTTTTTTTTTTGAGAGTAAATAAATTTGACAGAAGAGGATAGACAGAAATGGCATAAACCTATTTTTAGGGAAATAAATGAAAGTGAACAACCCTTAGTTTTGTGGGAATGTCCTGTCACTTTAACAAAGGCTCCCCATATATCACTCAGTGCAGCATAGCTGGGTGGGTGCGTGCTGGATACACTTGGGGAATTATAATACATCCAGCCCACACACGGGAGCTCCTCAGGCTGGTACCTCGTAGCACATCTCCACAGAAATTCTCACCTGGTTTCAGGTTGCTCAAGCTAATGGGCCCTCAGGATCTGTAACTCAGCCAGTGTACTTGTTGCTAGCTTGGCAGTCTCTGCAGTGAACATCACAGTTCAGAAACTAGGTAGTCTTCTGCCTAGGCAGTCCGAGAGCATATCCAATGCATACTGGTCATTCTCCTATGTCTTCCAAAGGCTGCTAAAACATCTCCTTAATAGTTTCCAACTAAAATGCACAAACAGTTACATTAGCATGAACAACACAGCAAAGCCTAGGATTCATTCCTCTGCCACCAAGAAAATGACCTGCCTTAAGCTACAAAGTCAAAGCCTTCTTCTGAACCCAAATGTTTTAAGTTCATTCCTGACCAGCAACATTACCCCAGGTAAAGGAACAGCAGGAACAGTGCTTTGGGCCCACTCCTCAGGTGTGGGACAGGGCCTAAGCACACCTGGTCTGACACAACTGAGCCCAGCTGTGTCACTTATGCACAGGTGCTTTTACTACACCAAAAGTGGGATATAGGAATTTTCCACTTCTTGCTGTTTGGTGGAAGTGAACTATCTCCTGTTAATGACTGTCTTTCTTTTTCTTAGGTACTTTCCATTTGGAATCGTGTTCCTAATTGCTGGTAAAATCTTAGAAATGGATGACCCTTCAGCCATTGGGAAGAAACTGGGGTTTTATGCTATTACTGTAGTGTGTGGTCTGGTTGTGCACGGGCTGTTCATTCTGCCAATGATGTACTTCTTTATCACCAAGAAGAATCCTATTGTCTTTATCAGAGGGATTCTTCAAGCCTTGCTTATTGCTCTGGCCACCTCCTCCAGGTATTACCTAGTTTCTGGGTGCATTTGTCAACATTTGGAAGTTATAAGTGGAAGCCATTTGACAGTGATGTTTATTACATTATTTTCCCTCAACTTAAAAAATATTGGACAAAAAAGATTTTTCTTAGAGGACTAGAAAGGCAATAGTGCATTTTTCTATAAAAACAAATTCTGTGTTTCTACAAAGCTAAACCTCCTAGTTCAGTCATATGGAAACATTTTACACTTTCTAGTCATCTTAGTCTTTTAGTACATTAAAAAAAGACTGTGGTTGTAAGCTATTGTCTGGGAGTGTAAAAATACTCAGCTGTTCTCAAGGAACAATATTTTTTTACATTCTTTTTAGAGAGGGTGTACAATGAGCTTTTACCATTATTGAACAGTGAAATGGGAAACAGCTCATGAACTGGTTAAGAAAATGAGCACCAACATGGATCAACTTGTGCATGAAAAGTCCTTGAAAAGGCTGGAATTGACTATCATGGAGCACAAGACACAAAGGACAACTCAAATAATATTTCCACATAGCAGATATAACGAAAAGACAGCATTGTCACATCTGTGGCTGGAGGCTTGTTACTCTGAAGCAATAAGAGCAGTTGTACCTAGCAATACACAATACAAGTGTTTATTAGCAGTAGTACAAGCTAAATAGGTCTCTTTAGGTTGTCTTATATATTTACTTTTTCTACTCTCAGCTGTAAAGAAAAAGAGATGAAGAAAGGAAAAGGTACTTCCTTTCATTTACCTCAGCTTGATTTCCATTTCTATTTTTGCATTTGTTAAGTTCTTATTATTTTACAGAGAATCTGGAAAATAATAAATTCTTACCCAGATTTTGAACTAATTACAACTGGTGACAAACACCTACCTTCATCTGCTTAATTTAGACTTCAAATGAATAATTAGTGTGTAATTGATAAACTGTGAGCATCTATTTGTAATGAAATATATACTGATAATATTAAAGGTTTTAATAACTCCCAAGTACTTATTAACAATAATGGTTGGGGAGTACTTCATCTAGCTATACTTAAAAACTAATTCTTTCTTTCATCTTATAATAATTTCTGTAATGTTGAACTCAAGATAATTGACGTGCACTTTACAGCAATAGGATTGTATCGGCTTCTTATCCCTTGTGCCTCTCATCTTAGTTTCTTGGTAACTTCCCAAGCTCTTTGAGGAGGAATTCACATAACTTCTCATCCTACAGTGCAGTAACCCATTTAGAAATAAAGTACATTTGTAATTGATAGGATTACAGAGGGCAAATTTAAATAACTTATTTTTAATAGTCAAATAAGGGCCATTATGCATTCAGAGCATATTACTTGGCATAGCGCATCATTGCTGATAAATAATTATGTGGGTTTTGCACAAATCTGAAACTCTTCTTCAAATGATATTATCCTAAGTAACTGTACAAGTGGAGAAGTAGCTGTATACATTCCCTGAAATCTGATTAGTTGATGTTGTTCATTTTCACTATAATCTTCTGCCAACCATTTTTGTTACAAAACATTATCTTAATATCTTGTAATTACAGTCACTGCTAAAAGAACAAGTCTTTATTTTATTCAAGGGACAATGCAGAAGAGAAAACTGAAGTAGTGCAGACCCGTGCCAGACTTGGGCAGAGTCTAAAATGTACATCCCTACTCCACTGGCCTGATTAGGCTCATTATTTCCTTATAGCTCTAATGAGGTTCAACAAGGTAATATGGGGGCAGAAGCACATATGCAGACGGCATGAATATTCTTACATTAAGGCAGTAGTAAGCAGAGCAGAAGGAATGTATAGGAAATACAAGAAAGAAGGGGATGGAGTGATTATTTCAGCACAGTTGTAATGTATTGGCTTTCCAGCATGTTTCACTTTGTAGGGTGTTTTCATATTTAATAGTTTGCTCCAAACTGACCTATAAAGAGCAGCATACTGAGAAACACAAAGTCAAGAATATGTGCTGGGTGGTGTTTTAAACTCTAATTAGGCTTATATAATTAAGGCAGACTGTTTTATTAGAGCATAAAAAGTTGTAGTTTGTGATGTCGTCACATCCCCGCATTCAAGTAAGATGTTAATTTTACACTCAGAGATGTTAGTGTTGGAAAAGGCTCCTCACACTCACATTTGACACACTTGACTATCTGCCCTGATCCTCTAGGAGTTCTGTTTCTGAAGGTGCTCTGTTGCTGGCAATGCAGGCTTTTTCTCTGTGCTATTTCATTAATTCTCTTTTTCTAGAAAGGAATAAGGAAATAGAGATTTTTTTTTTCTATGAAAAAATATTTTTTCTTTAAAAATCTAATCTAAAATTTTCTGGTTTTAGGGAACAAAAAGAGAAAACTTTGTTCCTCCTTTATCACCTACAGAAGAGTTTGTCCTTTTTTTTCCTACTTTAATCAACTCTCTTTTTCACCGCAACAGATTCCATTATCAAGTATGGTTTAGTTAAAACTAAATTTCTTTTCTTAATTTTCCTTATTTTGCACCAGCATTGCAGTTTGATTTTATAACCAATTAACAAGTCCCTTACTGATCTTTTAGGACTTGTGCTTTTTAAAATAGCTGTCTCCTAACAAAGTAGCTCACTGCTTCTTCATTGGACCTCATCTCTACGCTGTGTCTCTTGCTTTGGCAGTGTCAAGTCCCTCTACGTGCACAAAGTGCTTTCTTTGCAGTTTATAATATATTCAGGTCCAGGTTGGTTACGGTATATTTCAAGGTTGGAAATGTTCCAATGCTAATAGCATTATTCGTAGAGATAAAAGAAAAAGTCAGAGGTGATATAGTAACCAAAATACACAACTGGATCTACAGAGCTTTGTGGGGTTTTGATTCCCTTGTTCTACACGAGTGCCAGAGTTATACTACAACTTGGAGAGTTGTAGTTGGTTTGGGGATTTTTAGATCAGTTATTTTTTCTCTTGATTATCTGCAGTAGTGTAAGGAAAGAACATGCATGCCCTCTAGCAAATGTAAGCTGGCCCTTCTAAAAGACTTTCTTATCACAGTGATCATCAAAGCTTAACATTTAGGCTGTGTTCAGTCACGTAGACCCCCCTGGTCCATTTAGGAACTCGACTCCTCGTGAGTAGAGTTTGACTCCTAGAGAAGTCCCCCAAAAAGCCAGTGTGGAGTACTCAACAGGCATCAGACAGAGCTACAAAGTTTGGGAACAGCTCTGGCAGCAGCCAGCAGCTCAGGCTGTCAGCAGCCACCGGCAGGACTTGCTACCAGAAGAGATTTAGTATCTCTGCTTGCAGAAGCTACCACCAAAGTTAAAGTGAGCCCTGAGGAATGGCTCTGAAATTCCAGATTTGAGGCTCGGACGCTTTTGATGAATTTAATTTTTTCCTCTTCTCACTAGTGTGTATATTTTCTAAATCCATATAGGCCCAACATGGGTTTTAATGTTTTGCTTCTCAGATAGCATTGTCTTGTCTAGAGATGGCTGAACTTTTAACCTTCATTACACTGAAAGGAATGGATACTGCACATAACTGAGTTTTTGCCAAAAGAACATGCAGAAATGCACAAGTAATTGGGTCTGGACAGGAGAGCTGCTTCTCCTGACAGTCAACACATCTGTACTTGGTTAAATAATACTTGCCACAGGGGCATTATATAACACTCATCATGTGGGTATTGGATTTTCAGATCATCTAAGAGGAGAACAAAGAGCTGGTTTTAAGTATATTGATGGGTTTCTTGCAGATGTTTCTCTGTCAGCTCATGTCTACATCTAAAGATAGAAAGAAGACCACAAATCAATGTTCTGATACTCATTCCAGTTAGTCTGCACCTGTGGAAAGCTTTCTTTTTAAGCTAAAAGTCAAACTGCACGAGGGAAAAACAGTACCATGTGCAAAACCCAAGAATGTAACACAAGGGAACCTGAGAGCAACTTAACAGTCATCTCGTGGCAATGATTTCATTGAATCCGCACATTATTTCAACCCATTTCCCCTCAGTGAAACGTTCTGCACAGCCGTGGATTTTGGACTTACTGCTTTCTTCCCCCCACGTTAACCCTGATCTTGTCACCTCTGTATTAAAAAACAGTATTTGGCCCACAGACAAAAATTCGTCTTGTTTTTAGCTTTCCTCATTCCAATGGTATGAGGGAGTTTTATTTTTCTAGGTCATCTTTCCATACCATTAATGAATTAAATCAGCGTCTTCTCAGTGGTACATCCCATCAAAAGAAGCAATTTTCATCTTCTCTGAAGACAAACAATAAAACATGACTCGTTCAAGGGTTTTGCTCCTTATGAAACACTCAGATCTTGGCTATTGCACAGTGTAAATTAAAGGCAGATTTAGCGAAAGGGAGAGATGAGATCAGTTTGTTGATTTTTTTGGAGCAAATATCAAAATGCATTTGAATGATAAGATAAACAGAGCAAGCTGAACAGCTGTTCTTCCACAGTGACTAGCTGTCTTTGTGCCTCACACCACTAAGAGCTTGGCCTGATCCAGCATTAGCTTATGTTCAGTCTCTGCAGCTGCAGCATTTTATCCAAAACAAAACTGAGATAAGACTCTAAAAATGTATTTTTAATTGTTAGAGTTAGCACAGGGAGAAGATAGCTCTCCTCTTAGCTGAAAGTTTTAGGAAAGTTTTAAAAGACTTAGCAGATTAAGATCAGTGCTTTATTTTTTTCCTCCAAATAAATGTTACATTTCAGGCTTTCGTAGTTCTGCTCCCCTGTTTACTACTGGATAAACTGCTTTCAAGAACACAAACTTCACCTAATCTAACTGGATAGAAAAATTAATGTATTTTTGGATTTTTGTTGTTTTTTTTTCTTCAGCCACTGGAATAATATATGAACATAAATCAAAAGTGATGGTAGAAAATGTTTTTTCTTTGCTACATGTAATTAATCAAAGCCAAAGCCTTAAATATGGGACAGTCTTTCAGTAGCAATAGTTAGGACAGACACCCTGCTACCTCTAAGATCTGAATTTGAGTGAGACTGTATGGAATGGTTTTCTTTGCTAGGACACCAGGATTTTCTGTTCTGCGTTACATGTGAACTCCAGTCTCACTCTTACTTTATAAATAGTTTGTGATAAACTAGGCACAGAGAAATTCAGCCATTCGCAAATGAATGTGTAAAAAAAAAAAAAAAGCAGATGCATGCCCAAGAGAGAAATGACATCTAATGTGTAGTTTGAGGCGTTATGCTTTGCTCTGTTTGGTTTTCAAAGTAAATATCAATTAAATGTTAGGACTGCCAGTATGAAAATGTTGAACATAACCCTGTTCCCAGAGGTAATCACATTTTTCTTGATTCCTTGTCCTTTCTGTTTATTTACACATCTAGTGAATTTCTGTTGCCCAGATTTTCATGGCAGTGACCGTAGTAAATCATTCACCAATCAGTCATTATAAGGCTAGGGAAAACAGAGAAATTGTATTGAAAGCATCCTGTCACAGCACTTTCTTGGTCCCTTTGCATTTCTGTTGCAGGAAGCTACTTTTCCTTTCCAAATGCTAACTGTGCTTTTCCTCCAACAACAGCTTGCACAAATACAAAATGACAACTCCTACTCATGGAAACATTGTGCTAATGCATTCCTGAAACTTTGGAGTTACAATACTAGGGCTTTCAGAACCTCTTGTGACTTTGTAGGTTAAATGTAATGACTAAACAAGAATTTGTCGATCAAATATGGTTTTTTTTTCCTATGAAGAACAGATAATGGCCATTGTAAGACAGCAGAGATAAACTGCTGATGTGAGACTCGTAATACAGTGACTGAGCAATTCAGACTGCCCATACTAGTGGGAAGACACCGTTGTTTCACTGCCAGGGGCAAGCAGTTTACAAGGGAGCAGAAAATTAAAGAACTCCGTATCATGATACCAATACTTGCCCCCAGATTATTTCTCTCTTTTAAGAAGTAGCTTTAAAGTATTTACTTAGCATTTCCTTGCCATGAGTTAAGAGCCTTAATTGGTTTGTACCTTTCCTTGGTTTATGGCTACTCCTGCTGATCAAAAATGGCTTTCTTTATCAGAAGGCCTAGAAGGAAATTTTTTTAAAAGACAATGCACATTAGTTTTCAAAGGTTTAAATAATAAGCTGCAGGGATGTTTTCTCTATGTTGCATTTGAGTGTACAGCACTACCTCTGCAGGATTTCTGTCCCTTTTTCTCAGAAAGAGGGAGAGTTTCATTTTAATTTTTTGGAAAGCAAAATTTGCAATAACTCTAGCATGTGTATGTTCGACTGCATCTATCCCCCAGGCAAATGACTGAGTTACAGGGCTAGTGAGTCACATGTGCAGACCAAGGAATACAAAGCTGTGCTCAGTGCACAATGTATCCTTCCTGGAGAAGGTTTTCTACAATTCATTCTGTTCCCCAGAAAGAATAATAATTTTGGTGTGTTTCTGTCTGCTGTGTTGCAGTTCAGCCACGCTGCCTATCACGTTCAAGTGCTTGCTGGAGAACAACCATGTGGACAGGAGGATTGCAAGGTTCGTGCTGCCTGTGGGAGCCACCATCAACATGGATGGGACTGCACTCTACGAAGCAGTGGCTGCCATCTTCATTGCACAAGTAAACAACTATGAACTGGATTTTGGGCAGATTATTACTATAAGGTATAAACCTCAAATTCCACATGCCCAAATTTGCTTATCTTGTCGAATGTGACATTCTTATGATTCTCATGTCTAGAAATGTTCAGAACAAAACTCATCTCAATTTTCAAAGCACCCGTTTCTCATTGGATGGTTATTTTTAGGAAGTGCAGAGATCAAGGACTGTAGAAGGGGAAATTGTACAGTTGTACTCGTACCATTTAAAAGAAGCGCATGGACATAAGCAAATAGCAGGTTTCTGTTTGAGAATAATTATCTAGTTTTTACCTTTAGGCACACCCTTGATCACTTACTGAAATTGGTACCTTTTACTATTATTATTGCCATTGAAAATATTATTTTAAACTTCAGAATTGTGTTCACTCTAGTTTGTATCTTTGCATAAGTAGAAAGTGTTAAAAAAAAAAAAAAAAAAAAAAACCAACCTAAAAGCCCTAGGTTAGATACAGGGAATAATAGGTGTTAGGAAGCTCTGTCAAGCCTTGGAAGAGTGGGGCCAGGGAAGGAAGGATGATACTATCAGGGCAGGTTTTCATCAAGATGTCACAGCACTCAGATATTCTTTAGATGTCTTCTCTGCTGCTTGTCAAAGCAGAAGCCTTCATAAACAACCATACTGTCAGTGGTAGAGTGTGCTATAACTGCATACTCTTTCCTTGAAAGGTCAGTAATGGATTCAGAAGAAAAGATCCAGCTGAACAGTTATTGCCAGAATAACTCCAAAGTCCAGTGTCTTCCAAAGAATGCCTCAGGGACTGAAACCTGTAGGTTTCCAGCAGGGAACAAATGGTTAGAAAAACAATCTTCATAGTCAGAGCCTTGTGCAACACATTTGAGATCGGCTTACTTACCCACCCAGTGACCTCATCGCTGCCCAATTTATTCTACTGGGCCTTGTCCATCCTCTGCTGAACTTGAAAAGCTTCATGACAAAAGGTAGAAGTCCTGAAACTAGCCCCCAATAACAGCTGGGGCTTGCTGATGGACTTCTGGCAAGATCTGGTTACAGTAGAAGCAGAAGAAATTAAACTGTGCCCATAGGAACTCTTGCTTTGGGCTGTCTCTCCCTCTCACTAAAAATTATTGGAATGCTCCTGTACTAGCATTTAGTCTTTTGTGATTTTGAATTTGGGGATGTTTTTAGAATGTGGTCCCAAAATATGGCTCAGACTATGGGCTGACATTACATATGCCCTGAAGCAGAGAATGGTGATTTAAAAAATTAGGAAGGAGGGAGGAGGGTGATGGTAAATGGGAAGAAAGTAAGTTCTTACACTTACTTAGCAGAACCCTCTTTTATCTTTTTATTTTCACTGCCTATATTAAGAGCTAGTGTGTATCAACCAACAAAAGGTGAAGACAGTAAAAGGAAAATACAAATTAAGATTAGAAAAATCCCCCCAAAAGAGGAAAAGAAATAAAAAAGCTGGGTTACAAAAGAAAGGAAAATAGGAATTTACAGTGGATTCAGTACCTAAAGGACATATGAAACCCAGTTCTAACTATGGGCCAAACCTTCCCTAAATCTAGATACTGTAGGAGGTGGAGAGCTGAAATGCAAATACTGGATGCCAGGATAATTTTTTGAAAAACGTTAGAAAAATAATCAGCCTACTCTGTTCACAGTTTGTAAAATCCAGGTTGGCAGTTTATATCAGCGTGATTATGTAAACCTAGACGTGGCAGAAAAAGAGAGTAAAGATCATATTCCTATCAACTGAGCCAATTAGAGGAAGAAACATCTACATTAAGGTCAAAATGCAGTGGAGGAGCAGATGAGCTTGCCTGTACAGTGTTAGATAAACATTCTTATTTTTGCTCCCTATCATGAGACATTCTTGCCTGAACTAACCTGGAAGGCAGAAGCAGTTTTAATCAGCAAGCCAATTTAGAGCACTTTTCATTATTCATATTCATTATACTTATCTCTTACATGACCACTGAGCTTCTGTACCTTCCTTCCTATCTATACTCTGCCTTTTAAAATGCTATTAGGATGCTAACTTTTTCAAAATTCAGTTTTAAATCCTTCTCTTCCCCCATCATACCCACACACGTAATTTTTATTTCAGGGAAGGGTTCTAGTTACAAGTACTTATGCTGCTCTACTGGTACACTGTACTGGATATCTCTCTGTCTTAGTTTCCATATGGGTGAATACTGCTACACTCATTTTCCATCAAAGGAGGTTGATGAGACTTAGGTGCTTGCCAAAAGCTCTGAAATTCTGGATCAATGAATGCAGTGGATTATCACCATACATACTTATTCATTTACAATAGTCAAAATTCATTTTTTGTCTTTCTGCTGGATCGCCTGGCTCTTGGAAGTGGCCATATAGGAGGGAATGAATATAAACAGTCACTTTTGCTCCTGGAAAAAGGAATGAAATCCATCCCCTAAAAATAGCATTATGAAGAAAATGTTAGGCCCGCCAGGTCCACTCTTGCTCTGGTCTCCCATTCATTTCTGCTTGCCTGGCTGAAAAAAATGGTGTGAAGGTCAAGTAAAAATACTTTCCTGAAACTGAAGAGGTACTGTCACATTTGTGCTTGCTTCACATTTAGATCCAAGTATGCAAAGCCACGTGCTATGCAAGTTTCACCCTTGGCCCAGCCTCTTTACCCTTGGCCTCGCCTCTGTGTGATGGACTGACATGAAAGGCCTTCACTGCCGCCAGCACAGGATTTGCCTGGCACGGGAGCCCTGAGTGATGATTCAAAGAAGTCTGCAGAGAGCTCTGCTGCTGAGGCTGAAGCCGCAGGGAGCAGCGCTGTCAAGCTCATGGCATACAGTGCTGGTGACATGACCCACCAGAGCTGACATCACTCAAAGAGGCCACAGCCCCACAGCCCCTTTCTCCTCACTTGTGAGGTTTAAGGGAGAACACAGAATATCCTTACCACAGCCAGGGCTGCAAAGGTAGAGGGTGAGAATTTAGCACTGGGCAGTGCTAAATAGAAGTTTGTCCTGTCCTTGCTCTTTGAGCAGGCGTCTGTCTACCAAACACTGGCATTTCTTTGCAGTGGCTTGTATAAGAAGGATAGGTTTATGAAAACTCCTGTAGAAACGTGGTTTTGTATGTTGCAGAGCAGTCAATCACTGGTAAAGCTTACTCCTTTCTCTCTTTGTTAAAGCATCACAGCGACGGCTGCCAGCATAGGAGCTGCTGGTATCCCCCAGGCTGGCCTGGTGACAATGGTCATTGTCCTGACCTCAGTCGGACTCCCGACGGATGACATCACACTGATCATTGCTGTTGACTGGGCACTGTAAGTAACATTAAGCATCTGAGGCTTCCATTGCTAAAAAGACAAGTGTTCTCCAAAGGTATTAATATGACTATACCTAAAATGCATGGGAAGTACATATTTTGGACCAGGATGAGGGGCCAACACTCCCAGGAAATGTGTTTTGCCAGCACTGTTCTTCCCGGCCCTCTGATGCTTTGGGAACTACATGTCCATGTAGCAAGGCACACTGCAGAGAGGCTGAGACAGTGCTCGGCAGGCACATACACCCACACCACAGCACAGCACTGGGTTTTGCCGTATTTAGTCACTACTGCAACTAAACCATGACACAACATGCATATAATACTTGCAAGTGCTGCATTAGGACTGAGAATATATTCATTTTGTCAGGGATCCCAAAGCAGTTATGTTCTCTGGTTTCAGTGCTAAATAGCCATCAGTAGCAAATGTAGCCCCCTTCACAGGGCCAGTTTTGTCACTGCAGTCAATCTGTAGAAAAGTGGCTTTGCTGGATCCCTAATCACTGAGGATTTTACAGCAGAAACAGAAGCTGAAACTTAATGTATTCAGACTAGAAGAGATTCCTTTTACCCATGAGAAGAAACACCTTAAAAATTCATAGTAAGTGATTTATTTGGACTCACCTTGTTATGTCAATGTCCATAAACAAATGAACATATTTTGAATAGTCTAGGAAGACGATTGATTGGTAAAATACTGGTCCCTAGCTCACTGGCATTTCAAATAATTACATAACTAGCATATGTATCCACAAAGAAACAGTCCTTTTCTTAAAAAAAAAATCTATGTAAAATATATCTCCATTACCAATATTAATGCAGTGAAGTTTAATTATGTCAGAGTTCTGTGTAAAAATGTATCTCAAGTCCATTCTGTTATGGTGCCTATTTTGTTCAACTTCAAGTCACTGAATTTTTCTACAAAGAACTGTGAGAAGGAATTATTTACTTTCCTGTCCAGCATAACTGAATATTGTTATTGCTAATAGGAATCATGAGAATTGTGTTGTTTGCATATTCTAAGACACGCTTTATTTTACAAAGATCAGGAATATTATCATGTGAAGGAAGAATAGCATCTGCTGGGACCACCTAAATGTAGGAATGGCCGTTCAGATTCAATAAAGCAGCTTTTCTACGAGTAGTCACTGAAGCTCCATAGTCATAGAAGCACAGCAACAGTCACAAAGTATTTTAAACTGTATTACAAAACCCTTTTCCCTCTATATTGCTCAGTTTCCACCCAGCTCTTGCAACATCCACATTTCATTGTTTTTACAGTAAGTCTTCTAGTGTATATGCGAATTATGCTTTTTGTTTTACAAAACATATCAAAACAACAGACAAAAAACCTCACTCAGGCTATAGTTCCAGATGCTATTAAAAAGTGAGCAAGGAACAGACTCAATTTTCTGTCTTTTGTGGATGACCTTTCATATACAAAGTATATTTCAGTATTTCAGCACTTGGTTTCAAGAGCCTGCAGATGCGAAGTGTCAACATGGTTGACATGATGAATATTTTCAATATTAGCTTTGGAAGCACTAGAGTATGAAGAATGCTTAAAGAAGGCTGATTAGATGATCTCACAAAACTGAAATATCCATTACAATGCGCTGAAGATATTAGAATTCATTTAGGTAGACATAACATGTATGTGAACTACATACCTTTCGCAAGTGCCTGGAGACAAAAGAAGAAAATTGAAATGTTTCTCAGCTAATTTATTAAATACAAGATAAAAGTTTTGTGTCTTTAATTATAATATCCTCTAAAGCTCGAATACCACTGCAACACTTGCTGCAAGTGTTTGCATTGGAAGAAATGCCATAAGCAGCAGGTTGGCCTCTTAGTAGAGAAATTTCAGTGGTGTGCAATGCAGATCTACTCACATGTGGTGCAGACACCTGTGTGCAAACAGGAACATGGAGCAGGATTGGTCCAACAATGTGCCATGCAGTCTATTTTCTTAAGAGTTTCAGTATGGTGCACTGTTTCCTCACAGAAATTCTGTCTTCAGAACAGATCCTAATCAGAGACCAACAGAGAGTACAAACTTTTGAGCTCTGCTCATACAAATTCTCCATCACAGCTTTTTGCACGATCCAAAATTTACATTCCAGAACAGCTTTCCAAGAATCCAAATCTGATGGTCAACCAAGAAGAAGAAGCCTGTGAGTAACAGGAACATCTCCCCAATTTGTGCTCTAACAGTTTTCCCTGCTTAACTAAACCTGATTGTGGGTATTTTCCTCAAGGCACAACCCAAACTCAGAACAACGGGTATCAGAAAAATGGAGTCAGCCAACAAGTCTAGCACTGGATCCTAAATTCAACAAACATATTTAGGTGTAGGTGCTGGAATATAAATGATGAAATTACTTGCAGTTGCATGTATGATTTGGATAACTTCATAGGCAAATAACATTTTGTGCAAGAACTCTTTCTTCTAGTTAGGCAAGCAACTGCACAAACATTTGCATGCATAGATTACATGCCTAAAGTATATGGAGAAAAAAATATCAGCACACAGTTTCAATTTTTTTTCTATATTAAGTTACGGGATCAGAAATCTGGGCACTGTTGATATTGGACTGTCACTACCTTTAATAAGCCAAACATCTGGAGATTTCTGAGCCTCCATTTTATAAACCGCATTTATAAATTAAGTTACCAATTTGACACAGCTTTCAGATGTGAATGTTTTTCTTGGAAAACTGTGATATATTTCAGCCTTAGAAACTATATCATCTATTTGAAATCTCACCGGTTTTAACTAATAGATTCCAAGCAGTTTCAAGTGAAGCACTTGTCAATGGCAACCGCTTACTCTTGTGTATTTACAGTCAATATTTTTGAGATGTTGGTGGGCAAAAGATGTAAAACAGGGAAGAACTGATTTCATAAATAAATAAATGAAAAATAGTGAAACTCAGTGTACACACAATACTGTCAAACATAAAAAGTTAAACTGGGAAAAAAGGTAACTGATAATGAAGAATCTTTGAGAGCCAGAGGTCCCATGGCAACCGTGGCTTTTTTCAGAAATGAACAGGATGTAAGTAAGTGGTCACTGCCTGCCTAGGTTGTGAGTCTAGTTACTTAGTAATTTTCTGAATAGCTTTTAATTGTGTTCTGCTATTCCTATTTATACAATGATCTTCTTGCCGAGAAGATTGCTCAGGAATGCAGGACTGGGATCTTGATACCTAATACAAGGTACTGTTTGGACTGCCTGCCCTTTTCTTGTATTAAATCAAGGCATTTGCATCATCAGCCTCCAAATGAGGCCATAGCACTGGAGCTCAACATAAGAAAGCAGACAGATGCAGTCTTGATCTGCTGTGCTAAGCCTTTCTAGTGCTGGATCAGTTTGCATGCAAAGAGAAGCAACAGTGGGTGTCCAACCTTTTTGCTTGCCTGGACCTCACTGAGTAAAGAGGAGCTGTCTTGGGCAGCATGTGTGTCGGTTGCACCAAAGGTAATGCCTTCTATTTATTTCCATGGAAACTATGACAGATACGAAGAGTATAATAACACTACTTGATAGAGCATACTCTCAGCTACAAAGCACTATTTTTCAGCATAGTCATCACCATTAGCTTTGCATTTTCACCAGTGATGAACAAGAGCCTGCATGCTGTGCTCATAAAAATCTGCACCAGTGGATGCGACCCACTGTTGCCACTGCTGAAATGCACCGCTTGGCACCTTACTGTGCTCACATCCACTGGCTGGTCTCCATCAACATTCAGCAATTGTCAATGAATGTCAATGAGTGCCATTTTTTCCCCGTGGAAGAATTCAATTCTGCTCCTTTGCTCCATACGCACTTCCATGTCAGACGCCATTTTGTCAGACTGCCCCTCTGCTGCCATCTGTCACACAGCAACAAAATATAATGGAATATTGGTGGGATAGTTCAACTCCTACTGCCATACCATCAGTAACTGTCTCTGATATCATGGGCCAACATAATAAAACAGAAGGGTCCAAATTACTTTTGGAGCAGATCGTTTAAAATATATAATATAGTTGATGTATATAAGTAACAAAACTTATTTTAATTTGTAATACTTTGCATTAAAACAAAAAAAAAAAAAGAGAGCAACACAACCATAAAGGTAGTGGGATGTGCTACCTTGTTTTTGTGGAAGCAATGCATCAGGCTGGTTCAGTGTCAGTGGCTACAATTCTCAGTGAGTTCTCAAGGTGTTGGTCAGAGAGCACGTGGAGGCACAGTGCACTAAGCTCAGAAAAGACTGGAAAACATAACTAAGCTTCTGAACTTGTTATCTTGTAAAAACAGCCAACCTGACTTTCAGCTGTAAATACTGCGGTGATGAAGGCATAGACATGTGCCCAAAGAGCCAGCAATTTACCCTTACTATGTCATTTACCAGAGACCGGTTTAGAACAATGATCAACGTCCTGGGAGATGCCCTGGCTGCGGGGATTATGGCCCACATCTGCCGGAAGGAGTTCATCAAGGACGGTGATGAGGTGAGAGCACCACGAGCCAGGGTGTGACAGTGTGTGCCATGCTGCAGCAAAGAACCTGCCAGCTCTCAGCTTCCCACGTTTGTTTCCAAACAAAATGTAAAGGTGTTTCAGACAGAGGGAAGAATTGGGCAATGTGCTGCTTAGACAGATAGGGTGGAGGAGTCTTTCTTCATGGGTTTATGCAAAAAGCCACTGAAGTTCAACTCTTGGCAGCCTGTGTCTGGCGCACTGGGGCTCAGAGCAAGAAGGAGCAGCTGCGCTGTCCTACGCACACACACGATGTTGGAGCTGAGCTCTGTGCCCAGTACCCGAGCCCTGACAAGGTGTCCTGCTTCTGAAAGTGGGACCAGCAACAGAGCAGGGTGACAGAGCTTGGGTATGTTCATAGGGGTGTATATGCACAAACAATAAGCTCACAACAAAAGCAGCCACCACATCTACCTCTATATTCTGTTCCTGCCTCCCTCCGCTCCCATGCTTTTTTTTCCTTCTTTTTCTTGGCATACATCACTCAGTCTTTTCTTATGCCTGGAATGCCTTCTCACAGTTTTCCTTGCAGTGCTCTTTCCTCAGTGAAGGAGATTCCTAATTCCCTGAGCCCACCGTGCTGGGAGGTGCAAATCCCCAACCATTCCAGCTAATGGCACACCTCTGCAAGCTTTCTTTCACAAGGACAGGACAGGTTATACAGAAAAGATTCTTTGTAGTGACTGCCATTCACAAGGCATGTTTCACTTCTGTGTGACATCTGGAGTATTCTACTCACCTACAGAACTTAAAAACAGCTGTACTAATAGCAAAGTTTTATTGATAGTATTATTTCTGCCATTATCCAGACAGTCTTTCTGGTAAGTCCCATTCTCAGGCCTTCCTGGAACATGCATTTAAAATTCCAACTCTTTCAAGTTTTGTAAAGAAGGTCTTGTCCTCAGAGGTACTTAGCACCTGCAGTAATTACTGATGACAGGATTAGGCCTGACTACCTGGGCTACACGTGCAGCTCGTTACAAAAAAGTGAACAGACAACAACTTAATGGTAAGGTGTGTCACCAGGCACAGAGCCAGGAGTGCATAATGCAGGCCTGACATTTCACTGCTGAATTTAGAACTCCATTGGAACTCAAGAAGGGATGTTTCAAGAATATAAAATCCCTCCTAAGGGATTATTTAGTCATCTGTGATGAGATTTTTCTTTGCATCTCACTCCATAATTATATTAAAATATACCGTTAGTCTGCCGTAAGTTTTGGCAGAGTAATTTGTGGACTTAGTAATGTATACCCAAAGGCCAAATTTTGTCAGCTGCAAGCCCACGTCTTTTCCAGTATTTATGTCTTGTTTTCCCCATCAGAACTTCTGGTTTGATTTAAAGGACTCTTAAATATTTAATATCTGAATCACTCAATAAAATCCTCATTATGTCTTTTGAAATAGAACAAACTGAAAAGACAGGTATTAGTACACTAGGTTAGAAGGAAGGCAGAAGGCCACGTCAAATGACTTCCTGGTTTCTGTAATTGCACTTAAGAGCAAGCACTGCCCAAAGCTCAGCATACTGAGACCATATCTCGAACCTGAAATTCTAGTATTTATTTATACTACTTATATTGCTTTATTGATGCAAAACAGTATTACTGTGGGTATAAGCTAAATTAGAGCTGTGTAGAATTTGCATTTCTCCATACTTAGAGGCTTCCTAACTTTCTCCAGGTGGTGCAAAGATGCTTTAGTGTATATAAGAAACAGGTCCTGGAAGTCTGTGGAGGCCCCAGATAATCCTGGTGAACACAAAGCAGACTTGAAGCTTTCAAAGTAAAAATACCCTTCCTTTTGTGTACTGCAAAGAGTGGCAGTATTCCAAATCTTACTGCTTTTCACACAGGTGCCATTGATCTGTGAGACTAAACCTCTTAACATCCACCCAGTTGTGGCTTACCAGAGAAACGGCTGTGTGAAGACCATGAATGAACCTCGTGGACCAGAAACAGTGAAAGAGTTAGAGCAGCACATACCTGTACAAGTGGAGCAAGAAGAAAGCCCGGTGGAGAACCACACTAAGAAATCCAACAGTAAAGACCACTGCACTATTGAAATAAATGAACTAGAAACGAATGTGTAACTGCTACACTCAGTGGTATCTCATACCCCAGTGACCTGATACCCAGTCTCTACCTCACAGCTGGAAGAGGGACTCTTTGCCTTGAACAGAAGAATGTGGAATTCTCACCACTCAGCTTGTACCGGAGCTAGGGGACCAGCTGTGAACGTCAGGAAAGGCACACAGCTTGCAAGAGACACGGGCTTCTTTAGGTGGAAGATTTCAATACTGAAAAACTAACTAATGGATGGCTGCTGTTTCATTCTGCACTCATTTGACTCCAGTATAGTATTTGACACTCCTTTGGCTTCTTTTTTTATTTTTTTTTATTTGTCCCTTTCTAATTTTCTAACCAAAGCCTTTTTTGTGTATCTGAGTAATTGTGAACACTGTATTTATATCTCTTTTTTTGTTTCACCAGAACTGCTGAAGACACTAATTTTGTCTAAGATTCTTACTTTGCGTTTAGTTTTAGAGCAGCAGTAAGAAAATCACCCTGATTTCCTGATCTCAAGATGTTGTACATATCACCAAACAACACCTCAAGCCGAGGTGAAGCAAAGTGTGCATTTTTGCAAGCAAACATAGTAAGGTAATTCTGAGGGGCAGCCTTCAGAGACAGGCATTCAAGTGTCATACGTAACACGACGATCCTAAGTCACTGAAGAACACAGTTTGCCTTCCAAGTGCCAGATTTATTAACCTTTTTTTAACCTAACTCTTCAGTAGAGTCAGTACCATGCACACACAGTGGCAGAGGCAGTGTGAGCCCGAATCCATAAGCACTGGTGCTAATGTGTCCTCCTCTGCAGCCTGTAGGCCCTTCTGTGTAAATACGTACCAATCTGAAGCTCGAGCTCGTGAACCGTACGCTTCATCCTAAGGGCAGATTGAACTCAAACTAGAACACGATGCTGACTAATATTGGGGTTCTGTGGGGAGTCTGCTGGGGAAACTGGACTGCTATTTTTCATGATTCAGTGGTCAAACTACATTGACAGTTATACTCTTTGCATAATCTACTGAATCTTTCAGTTACAATAAAATCTGCTGAGCATGTTTTCAGTGTTTGTGATAGAGAACATTTTTAATAAACTTGCCATTTCAAAACCAGGCTGTTTGTGTACTTGGACTATCGGTGTCTTCTTTCTCTGCCAAAAAGAACAGTGGAAGTATGGGGACCTTTTCAAAGCTGGGGTTTGATCCAGAGATTACATACTAGTTCCTACCAAGACAACTGATATACTATATGTAGCTATTTGTGACATATCAGTTTGAGATAACACATGCCTGCTATTCTAATATGGTGCTCTCATCTACAGAAAAAAAGAATCCAGCCAAAAAGGAAGCAGGAATGATTCATGCACATGATTAACAGTTTTCCTCGTATGTGCATATTCACCTCTTCTCTGAGGGCTCTTGTTCAGAAAATTCCTTTCTTACACACTAATTAGTTGCTTCAGAGGGCTGTAGTGTAGAGGTAGCTTAAATTTTAAAAGGTGAAGCCAGAACCAACAAATTCATTTTATTTGCCTGTAATTCCAGAGGTCCAAGTCCCTGTTGCTTCCACAAGGCCTGGCCTTTAGACTTGCTTCTTTTCTGTCCATTTCAAAACAGTGTATGCCACAATTCAGCAGTTTCCCATCACACACGGGGAGATTTGTAGATTTTTAAATGCAGCGATACAATTTTTTGTTGTATAGGCTCTTTGCAAGAGGTCTCTAATACAATTTCACTGCTGATGTGCCCTCTGCCTTTCCCTTCTTTGTATTCTGCACAAATACCCATCCCATACATCCCATACATCCCAGAGCAGTTGCTCCTTCTGGTTGCTTGACAAATAATAATGTTTTGATTAATCAGAGCTTTTCAGACAGTTGTCAGGTACTCGGGGCAATGAATCTGCAATCAAGAGATGTCCAACTTCAACGGAAATTATGGTAACTATTTTCCTGATTGATCCTAGAGTGAAGACCGATGAACACAGAACACATAGAATAAAAAAAAACCCTGACATTATTCAGAACAATTTGCTCTGAACAAGTCCTGTAATGCACCTGCTCTGCTGAGTGCCATCAGAATGAGTGATTTCAGGGGGCTGAAGCTGAGTGGGCAGCAGCACCAGCCAGAAGACAGCATCTTACTTTGATCTCAGCCCCGCCTGCTTCCCCAGGCATCCCTTCCTCCCTGCACTGCTTCCCCTCTTCCCCAGCTGTACAGACCCAACTAGTTAGGAGGCCAGATGAATAAGCAGATGAGGAGCAGTTTTAATTCAAACCAGTTCACATATGTTTCTAGTGCAGTCCTAACAAACAGTTGTGTCAACACAAGCGAAGGGGTGACACAGGGACAGGAACAAGCAGACAAGGATGAAGCAGTGTAAGCTTGCATAGAGAGGGCAGGATCTCTGCACACTGGCTGTGCCAGCACAGTCACTTTACAGTCACTTTGAACAGAGAGAAATGATGAAGAAAGAGGCCACGTAGATCCAAGATTTAAAATACCTAGTTCCAAACTAGGAGGTTTTGGATGAGTCTTCCCACACCCCATGCCAAAGCACCTTGGCTTGCCAAGCAGAAAGCGCTGCCAGCCTTACCACCACTTTCCTCTCCATGCACATATAACTTTTGGCTGACTGCAAAGTGCAAATCCCTTTGCCTGCTTGCCTGAGCCAGCTAACCCAGTGTGCCACTCTTTAGCTTAGCGACGTCTCCAGAGATCCAAGTCAACTCCAGTGCAAAGAAGCTGTGTGACTTCTACAAGGTGCACTTCAGATGGATAAGTCAGCAGTAGAAGCAGCTGGTTGTGGTGCACAATCCCCACACAGTACTGAAATCCACAGTTGTATCCCTTTATGCTCTATTTGGCATGTAGGGAACGGGAAGTCTCGTGTGTGAAGGGCACATTTTTATGGAATCAACAGGACATTTTAAAATTAGCCTTCTGCATGCAAACCCTATTCACAGACTGTCCAGTTTTGCTTTGCAACTTTGAAATGAATTTTTTTGGTACATTATATTGTTGTATATATATATCTTTTAAACTTGGGTTTTATACCAATACTTGCCTCCCATTCCTCCTAAAAATTATGCCAATATAGCAGACTACTTCACTTTAGTTCTTTGTTCTGGTAAATATGCATATGTAGTTTAGTGTAGTGTAAGCTTGACTGCAGCATCTGACTGATACTGCAGTCATTCTGTATTAACAACATAAGACACCAGTGTTAACTGTAGAGAGGCAAAGACTGAAGTTACAGAATTTTTTACTATGAGCTTCCCTCCATGTTTGCTCTTTTCTGTGTCTCATGGTGTTTGTTGTCAAGCAGGTTGACACATGGTGCAATTAGGCTAGCAGCAGGTTCCACAGCATGTGTGCATGTACAAATTTGTTCATATTTTCCAGCTATAATTGCACTTCAGTCCAATAAAAATAATGAAGCTGTTGACCATTGAGTTAGACTGCAGGCTTTGTGTTGGTAAATATCTTTCTCCCACTGTCAGAGCATATAAGCAAGCACATGACCCTTACAAACACAAAACTTTTATGTAAAAATCAATCAATTGCTAATTACAACAGTTTGCATGGAACACTTTCCAGTACATGAGGGAGGAACGTATTTCTTAACTGGCAACTTTCAATGGCATTTTGAAGTTACCTCCCCCTGCTGAGAGGAAAGGGAACTTAGCTGTTTAAAGTATGCTCATGGCATCCTAGGGGAGCGTGTTGCAGGGAGAGAAGAAAATTAAGAAGGATGATGTGTTAGATACAGCTATGGAAGAAATAATTGGGGAAATTATCCAAATTAACACATACTTATCAGAGGCGCTAGTTTTATGCTGGTTCATTTGCAGCTGCATTATTCTGAAATACTACTGAGAAGAAAGACATCGCTGCAGACTACTGTAGTACAAAACATCATCAAAGACATCTTAACACAGGTTTCTGAGGATTTTGCCAACATCCAGGAAGCTCTGAAGTGCCAAATTTCTGCAAGGAATCCTTGTGCAAAAATTAGAACTAGGAGAAGGAGCCTCAACCAGGGCACTTACACATCCCAGGAGCTCCTGGAGCTTCTGGTTGCCAACCGAAATACAGCTGTTTGTGGAACTGATGTCCTAATTGCAGCTAAGCTTATTTATATCACCTGAATTGGTATTACATACAAATCCCAATATAGAAATAAAATAATCTAAATAACTAGTTGACACAGGTCATGTAGTCTCTCTCCATGTTACATACGCAATTCTAAAGCACAGTAGCTCTGTAGCATCGCTATGTGATGAGCTCTCTCTTTCAATGCTACAACAAACATCAACATCAATATTAGACCCTCTTTAACAAAGGCAGAGCAGATTTGACATATTTTCAGGGCAGTTGGAAAGCCAGATCTTCAAGCCAGATGGATAGCCTTGAAAATGACCTCAGTCTTGTGCTTTCCACAAAAAAATGAAGTAACTACTAACAGAAGGTGGTTGCTGCGTGCAAGCAAAATGTGTAACCTGGGAACTGAACTGGATCTGGAAAACTCCAGCAGCCTTTGATCTTGCACAATGCTTAGTACTCCTGTGGCTCTCTACTGAAAGCCCAGGTGCATTTTTACATCAAGACAGCTCCCTTTCATTGCAGTGCTGGTGGCTGCGAGGAATTGCTGGTTTTCCCCTCCAGGCGCTAAGCTGGCTGAGATGGTAGCCTCCCAGCTGAGGAGACAAAGCAACACAGGTTTTTCCAAGGGGATGCTACTGCATATCTTTTTGCAAAAATAATTTTTGCAATAATAATAACAGCTGAAAAATATCTGATTTTGCAGCACTCAGAAGGGAGATCACAGAACAGAAGACTTTAACGCATCCATTCACTAAGGGCTGGGTTGCAAATGAAATGAATATATTGAATCTCTCACTTTAGCCTATGATGGCTAAGGATGCTCAAATTTCATCCCTTACTAACTGCTTTGGAGCACACTGAATGATACTTCAGGAATTTATAAGAGAGTTTGTTCCACACAACCCCAAATGGAAGAGACAAATAGAACAGGCAGGCTGACCGCTGCTTTAGTGGTCATTATTCACTACCTCAGACTTCTCATGTGATCCATGGTCAAGAGACCACAAGAATGTAGGGCTTGCTTCCCATCTATAAACAAAGAAAACATACTTTTTAATTCAACAGGGTGTTATGCAGCAAGGATGAATCAGTTGTCAACATGTCAACAATCAGAGGTCTCATTTGGTTACTTTGGATTACTTCTGTCTCCCTGGAAGCACAGAATCACTATCCAGAATATTCCCAGGAACTGTCACTTTTCTAGGAGACAAAACTTCATATTCCACCATTTATATACTAGCAACAGTTACATCTCTATAGCCTACAAAATGATGCGTGGGAATGGATTTGGCACAGCTGAGACCTTTGGCAGATTTGAGACACAGAATATTTCAGATATTTTATAGGCTGTAAAAGTAAAAACACAGCAGTCTGTTATTGAGTGGTATTTGGGGGAAGGAATGAATAAGGCTTCAAGAAGACAAGATGGTGAGAATTGCTAGGTGAAGAGGAAGAGTGTGTAATGATTTCTACCCCTGCGGTGGAATCAAATCTCTTTTCCTTGTTGGCTCCAAGGTGAGGGTACCAACAGCTGAAGATGTAGGCATGGAGCAAGCCACCCCTCTCCTTGCAGAGCTTCTGCTTGTGGACAGATGCTACAGGCAAAGCAGGCGGGGTTACATGTGTTCACAAACAGCTGGGACACATGGGTTACGGCCAAATCTTGGCTACCTCTCACTCCCTGAAAACAGATTTGAACAGATTACGCAGTTAATGGAATGACTCTTTTCCTTCTCTTATTTGTGATATTATGAAAAGTTATTTGTATTCTCACAAACACTTTTTGTGGGGCAGCATACACTGCCATCCAAATTAGCATTGAACATTCAGTTCAGTACAAGAACAAGCAAGTATTGTTGCTGAAGTGCTTTCAGTTTAAAGTCACTACAACATCCCAGATTTCCCATGCCACTGGGAAATATAGGAGAGCTCAGGATAGGTCTCAGTTTTCCTTTTCAGGTTCCATCATTTCAGTTTTTCTTCTTTAAGATATAGAGTTCTACATCTGTTTCTTTAAATGCAGTCGTCTTTCATCACAAAGAGGTATCTGCATTTCATTTAGAAATGAAACATATGCTTGTATGTGCATGCAAACAACACCAGCTGAAAGCCAGAATTTGACCCACCACATGAAACATACTGCAGTTAACTGTTGCTTTTGAACTTTCCTACCAAGGATATAATACCTCAAGTTGGTGTGTTTTTTTTTTCTTCCAAAAGACGGGTATTTTAATAAGATGGAAAAAGCAGGGGAAGCAAAACAAGAAGTGTTTTATGTTCACAGATATCTCAAATTACATCTGCTGCAAATACTGTATGGGCTAGATGGCAAAACCAAAAGAAAAACAAAAGTGACCTCGAGATCTTTCATTATGATTTCATTGCTTCTAGTGGTTTTATTGGGCTTCACCACTAGGCTATTAAAGGCACATGGAAATTACACAGAACTCAGTTAAACAGTATTTTTAACCCTGATCTTCCACTTTCTTTTCTCCTTTAATACTCTAAATAGTTCTTTTATTTTTTCCATAGTTTTCTTGAAAATTCAAAGTGTAGAGATTTGGGCAGTCTGTATGTTATTGATAGTTTACTCAGTTAATGTATGTTCTGTCTTTTAGAATAATCTTCTCCCTCTTCTAACTGAAGAAAATACTCCTCTGCCATTAAGTTCTTTCTAACCAAATATGTGAGGATAATGGAATTAGAATGGGCAGGAGGGTATTGCATCCAGCATGCTGGTTGAGCCTAACTCTAGCAGGAAGTTCAGACAGGAAGTCTCTAAGCTCTCTTCTGATGGAGAGACTCTCCACTGAAACATCTCATTCTCAGTTGTTTTGTCACTGGAGCCATACATAGGACTAAAGTATGGTTCCTTAGGATATTTTTTGTGCAAGTAATCTGCAGTTCTCCAGAGGAAATTTCACAAAAGGAATTAGAGATTATCTGCATCCCAGATGTACTGTTCCTTCCTCTGCATAAAGCAGGTGGGAATAGCCTGGCAGTCTCACTTTGGTTGTTCCTATTTGGTGTGGCATTGCAAAATTCACTTCAGTTGTTCCTGCCTGCTTTACAGAAAGGGTAGGAACAACTGAGGTGGGTCTTCCAATGTCAAATCTTTGAAGCTGTGGATGATGAAGGCGCATCATGCTGTAGCAGCTTTGTCTTCAGTGTGCCAGTAAAGTGCTGCAAGTATTATCCTGCTGCTGCATTTGAATCAAACAGCCCTGACTGAGAAATCCACCACAAAGTT
Source organism: Numida meleagris (assembly GCF_002078875.1). Taxonomy (NCBI): domain Eukaryota; kingdom Metazoa; phylum Chordata; class Aves; order Galliformes; family Numididae; genus Numida; species Numida meleagris. Next base: position 24,649,723 of record NC_034415.1, on the reverse strand, counting down.
CATTTTAATCCTGCAGAAAATATATACCCTAAGTAAAAGCTCTCAAAGCTAATTACTTTGATAACTGTCAACAAACACACAGTTATACACTAAGTAATAAAAGCATGAGACTCACTCATTTCTTGTCTGCAACTGGAGCTGAGAATATTGTAAACCAATCAGGATTTTTATCAGAACCAACATTCTCAATAGTGATCACAGACTAAGAACAGATTCTGGAACTATCATAGGGAAAACTTGAGATAGCCTGTGCAACTGTGCACTGAAACAGCCTTAGCCTGATTTAAAACCATTTAAAGAAGGTCTTTATTGATGGACTGTTTTATGTCCTTGGATACTACTGAAGAATTTTTATGGAAACACTGTATACTGCATTATTAGAACACATTTATCATCTGCTGCCTCCACATACATCTCACAGCTGGCTGACTTTACAATAGCAGTATGAATCAGAGCTACAGGGCACACCAATATTTTCCTCACTAAAGGAAATGGAGCTCCTTAGGGAGTTTACTCACTGTTTTTACATTAGCAATATAATAAAGCAATTGCAATGATCTCCTTAAATTAATGCCTTGAATAAACAAAGCTTAATTTGCATTACATAAAACTCTAAATATATTTAAGTTTTTAGAACAACTATTCCCAAAGACAGAGAGAAAGGCTCACCAATAACACTACAGAGTGAAAACAATTAATAGAATATTGGAATGTATCACAGAAGTTTTCCAAGAGACTGCTTCCCATCAAAAATATTGTTTGAAAAATATATTTATTCTTACTACATTTTTTAAAGTAAAATTTGTAAAAATATTAGTGGGCTGGGCCAACATGGTGACAAATAAATCATGAACTACTGGGAACTACTGTCAAAAGAGAACAATCATGAAGATTCGATCACAGTCTGCTGGCTTAAGCCACTAAAAGCATATAAAGAAGAGTAAACTGTGTCTCTGCTTCACAAAGGTGAAGATAAAATACGCACTTTTCTTTTAAGGTTATCTAACAAGACTGATATAGGAAGCAAAGGAGTGTGAAGGCAGTTCAATCAGCTACCGGTAACATTTTTTTTTCTGCTGCCCTCAAAGAGGTACAGAAGGACCTACCTAAGAAGTTCCTACAGTGAAGTACAACTTCCAGCCTAGATCCTTCAACTGCCGCTCAGCCCGTGCAGCCAAGGATAACTGCTGGCAAAGCACTAGAAATTCAAGGCAGTTCAGTTGCAATTATGGCACAAAGGAAGAGCTGAGAAGCACGAGGAAGGGCAGCAGTGTGCTCCTGCTTTCCCCTCCGCATGGACCAGGAAGGGGCAGGAAAAAGGCAGTTGGGTCCCAAGGAGGACACTTCCTATCCTCACCTACTTTGTTAATGCATATTCATAGCCTCACTCCTGCCCATATGTAACTTCTACTACTCTAGATCCTCATTATTTTCAAAGTTCCTTCTACCAATCCTGCAAAGCAAGCGAAGAGAAGGGAGGCTGTACCACAGGCGCCTCAAGAGCAGGACTGCCAGCCCAACCCCTCAGCACCTGCAGGAGTTGGAGGATCCTTTTCCCAGTTGCCCTTTTAATGGACAATCCAGTGGTATTTGTGGGAGGGATCTAAGGAAAATAATCTCCAAGTCCCCAAAGCAACTTTTGTTTTCCGCAGAACATCACCCGGCCATGGCTGGCTGACAGGGAGGGGCCTGCACAGAGAGCGGTTGGTGACTCCTGGGGGAAGCAGCCCTGCAGCAGTGCTGTCACAGCACTGGGCTGGGTGCTGGCGGTTCCTTAGGGACCCCCCATTCCCATCCTGCCCCACCACAACTCACCTTTCCTGCCTGCATGGGGTGGGGGCTGGCCGGTCACCTGCAGGTCCTGCTGTCCCTCACAGAGGGGCTCACCAGGCGCCATCTTGGCGGGAAGGCCTCAGCGTGGGACCACTGCCCTCCCCACAGAGGAGCTACTGGGCTGGGCCTCTGCTCCTCACAGCTCATGGGATGGCGCCAGCTCCTCTGTGGGGCCTTTCTGCACGTTTGGGGCAGGGGGATCCCTTTGCTTCTGTGAACTTGGGGAGTGGAGGGAAATGGGCTCCCTCAGATGGCCCCAGTGCCATCCTGGCACCCAAAAAAGACAAAGGGCCATAACCCCTCTTGAAGGGAGACAAAACTGCTGGAGATTATACATTTATCCTTGCCCTTTTTTTTTTTTTTTTCCAAGAAAATCCTCAACAAGTCCCCAGGATTAGCCAGAGGGGAATGTGATGAGGAGAGGGGTGCAGAGATGGGAGCAGGTGCTGGGACCCTCTTAGGGAGGGTATGGCCATGGGGGGCAAGGAGCTGCATGAATAGGGACAGAGGGGAGAATGGCTACAAAGGGCCCCATCCACACTGTAAGTACAGCTGGGCTACGTGCCCACCATCTGAAGGAAAAGCTTGTTATCCATGGGCTATTTTTGGCACCCACTGAGTTCTTTATAGATTATGTGCTGCATTTGCACTCTTGCTGCTGGTTAAAACTGTATCCAGTCTCAGAAAAATACCATTTTGTGCAGTACCCTCTGTAATGAGGAAACATGGTCTTAAAAGAATCATAGCAAATACTCTGAGATCTCAGTTTACATACAGACCACACATGAATACCAAGAATGTCCAAATGCATACTTCAGATTAAAGTTGCCAACTGAATGTTTCAGACTTCAGCATTTCACTATCCATAACATCTATGTCAGCATTAAAAACTTGCTGTTCTTCTCTTTCTCAAATCTGAGCAACTCACAGGAAGAAAGTCACATGGTTATGTTGTCTCTTTTTGGCCTAAAGAGAAGCCACCTTCCCAACTCTCCCCATAAAAAGTAAGACTTTGTATGTGGGTCTTGTTCCACCAAAGGTTTGCGTTGGACCTTGGGATCACAGGTACAATCCATAGCCAAGAAAAATGTGTGGGCTGAGACCTGTGGACTTGACTTTTCCTTATAATCTCTCACGGAGCCTTTTATCCTTTTAGAGGAACTAAACAAACTTCGAACTTGGTTTGGCTTTTAATGTGCTGAGGGGCAGTGGGTTTTTTTTTTCTTATTGTTTCCGGGAAAAATTGTTGCATCCAAAGGACAGATTCAATGCACAGTTATTTTTTAAAACACTTGGAATAGGGTCTCTTATCTGTACTAGCCTACAGCATATGCTCCTTTGACTGTCAGGGGGATTTCCTTTAGCAAAGACTTACTCTCGTGTAAGAACTTTAACAGACTACATACAATTGATTCTTATTCTAAAATGGTGCCTAAAGGTGCTTTCACCACCGTATTCACCACATCAGACTCTCATGGAATTTAAAGGAGGTCTGGGGTACCTGACTTCTCACAGAATCACAGTGAAAGGCATGGAAGTTTAAAAATAATCAAACACTTCTACATTAAACTGTACAATTGTGCAAATTCTCAGCTTTTTCAGGAGTATAATAAATAGATCTGTTTCACCAAAGACTGGCAAAACTTGCCAGTGGGATTTGCCACTAGCAATTACTCGTTGATTTGAACTACATTCTGTACATATTTCACATACAAATCTATCCCAAAAGTGAGAATGCTATTTTATTGGTCATCTGTATAGCTGATATTCAAAAATGTGTTTGTCTGGTTCGTAGTTGTTTTTTTGATTGTAATTGTTCAGGGCCAAGTTTTGGGTTGTTTTTTTTTCCAATAATTAATCTTTCCTTCTATGACTTACGACCATCTTAAGTTGTCTAAGAAAATATTAGCTTGAAATTACTGTCATGTGCTACATGACCCCAAAGGAAGAGTGTGGAATTAAGCCTTCTCCATCAGGAAAAACAGCTGGTTAAAAAGCAGGCCAACTGTTTCCAAGTAAATCCTGGAATACAGCATGCAAAACAACATGTGTTCAATCAGAAATCCTCAAAAGAAAAGAGCATTTCCTCAAACACATTAGCCACCTCAGATGAAGGCTATTATAATCAAATAGGAACCCTGCCATCCCGGTACCTCTGTAAATCTTCTTTTCCTTGGCTTCTTTATTTTCCATGATTTGGACAGGAGCTGGAAATACTCAGCAGTGAGGTTTTAATTTAAGAGATTTTGAGAACAAGCACTGTCACAAGACTTGAAATAAACAAAAAAATTTTAGTTGACACTTATCAGTTTCCACTCACTTATCTCTTTTGCTTCATTAGTATCACATCTGACTCTTAACATATAAGATATACAATATGTAAAAAATTCTACTGCATGTATCATACTGCATACTGATATTCAGTCTTCTGGACATATCTTCCGAGATATTCACACAACTGCCACATAGTCAAACAACAGCAAGGCACAAACTATACCAAACCTTTGGAAGGCAGACATAGGTTTTTATATATATATAAGAGCAATTGTTTTATCTTAAAAACTTTCTAAAACAGGCATATACTGCAGGCAGTAGCAGTACAGATAAAATATTATGGGATCCAGCCTTATTTTGTTTTTCTCATCCAAATATACACATTGTTCTAACAGAGGAATAGTTTAATCTAGACTTATTACCGCTGCTTGATGACCCAAATGCTTCATATACTGCTCCACACATGAAACTACTGCAAATATCCATCTTGTCTGATCAACAACAGCTTCTTTTGGGTGCAAGAAAAGAAGCGAAGCATAATACATAGTTCACTTAAAATGCAGTGACAAAAAAAGCATTTGAGGGCATGTGTTCAAAACAGTCCCATATTGTTATTACAGATGGAAACAGTGAAGGAAGAGAAACAAGAAACAAAAGCCAGCTTTTGTGAGTTCCAAAGCAATCCCTTATGATCCTGGGTCTTGTATAAGATGATTTGGAAGCTTTGGAAAGGCATTCAGGGTCTCTCCCTGAATAAGGCACTGCAACACACTGTCTTCCATAAGCCTGGCTCAGTGCCATGACAGTTTCTGTATAATTCATTGCACATTCTGCTAAGTGTTCTCTATATATCTATATAGATATATACACATAGACATATATGTAATTTTCCATATGCTTTGCTGCAAAACAAGAGAAAAACAAAATCAGTTACATAACAGAATACAGAATTTGTAACTGGCTAAATTTAGTATCTGCTGAAGAGTTGCATATGCTCCAAACCACAGATGTACTGACAAAGCTATATATATTCTAATAATTGTATTAGATTACATATATATTTTTTTTTTCACACAAAGATTTTACATAGCCTATCCTGGAGGTCTAATGCTTGACATTCTGAGTAGCTTTTGTCCTTTCAGCTTTTGTCCTTTCCAATCCTCATTATCTTTTCAGTGAATTAGCACTATTCCTAGCAATTCCTTGTGTCATTCTACATGACAAAATGTTGATTTGGAACAAAGCTAAACATTTATTTCAATTCAAAGTCTTGGAGTTTAACTCCTCAGAAGTAGACAGTAGTGTCTTGAACCTCACTGAACATCATTACTTTTTTTTTGCCTAAAATAGATATTGCTACTTAGCATCATGTTTAACAGACACTGATGGGTCTATCCTCCTTTAATTTGTCTTATTTTTTTAATCCACTTTCAGCTCACATAGTCTTCTGCATCATTAAACTTCGCAGTTCCTTATTTATTTTCCTTTTAAACTAGCTACTTAATATCATGAAATATCTTTATTAAAAAATAAAAATAAAAAAGGAGGTAAAAAAACCAGAGCTGGTAAATAAAGATCACCATATTTATCTACTGTATCCTCATGCTTATAAGCAGGAGCCACTACGAGAAGTCCACTACCTCTGATAAAATAAAGATATATACGGATTCTTTCATTTTAATATTAATGTATTTTCAGCCTTTTTGGATTCTGCAATTCCTGGTCACATTTAGGTGAAAGCTGTTGAACCTAGGGCTCAAACATATCCTTGTTAAGTTTCAGTCATACTTGTAAATTGGAATTATTTACACAAGAGTCTGAGAACTGAGTCCATGATTTAACTAAACTTCAGCTGTTACCTTCCTCATGGCGTGCCTGTGTGAGTTCATATTTTACATCAGTTTTCCTCATCTTCTTCATCTTCTGCTTCCTCTTCTGAGTCATCCTTATTCTTTGAAGTGTTGCTGAATTCAAGGTTCCCTTCAATATCCAGTACTTGTAAGTGCTGTAGACTTTGGAAGGTACTTACCTTCAGTGCTCCAACTGCAATCTTATTAAACCTTTAAGCAAACAAAAAAAGACCATCCTGTTAAAATAAGTCCATTTCCATAACCAACAGAGAAATGAGAGGAGACTAGGAGGAAATCATTCTGCAATTACTCTGACTTTACAGTGGCACACAGCAGCACTTAGAAATGGCAGCCTTTGTAAAGAAAGCAGAACTGCTAAAATGCTGGCACTGATTTCCTCATGTGCAGAACTGAATTTTGAGATGATGAGCATGGAAAGATAATTATCTTTCAAGTGTCCCAACAGTGTGTAAGGGTCCTGGCTGACAATAAAAAGTCAAAGCTCAAAACTAATGTTACCCCCTCCAGATCCCTCATTATTTATTCCCTCTGGACACACTGAGTTGCAAACAGAGTACTGACTTCTTTGGACAGAAAACAGAAGTAAAGCAGGTACAGATTACGAAGCAGGCAAATGCAGTGACTGAACAAAACTTTCTGACAGCACTATGTATCATTGCAAAGGACCTTGCAGGAAAATACTAGGAAATGTTAAGCACCTCCCACTGATTTCTAGTTCACTACTCAAGCTCTCAGAAAACCTCTGCCCCAGCTCTTACAACGACCTCTTTTACTGTATTCTGCAAGGAAAAAAATCATAGTATTGGAATTCTTCCCCCACAAATTCTTTCTCTCGGCATACTGCTTTCTCCTTCCCAGGCAGGAAAGATCTGCACCGTAGCCTACATTTTAAAGTGCAAATTGCTTGTCCATGAGATTCCATGTCATGCCTTGACAGTTGAATTCTTCTCCCACAATACATGAAATTCTGGTACAAAGTATCCCCTTAGAAACATACGCAGAAACTTTTCATCTGTTATTTTGTTTCCCAATAATGTAAATAAACTAATCTGCTGTTCCAGAACCCCTCACATTTCCTGCTCCATTCTTACCCTTGAACATGGTCAAAATTGTATTTTGTCTATATTCCAGATGTATGTTATTGTTTCACACTACTACAGGGATTAATAGCCTCCCATTAGGAAATACAGCTTAACTTGGGTGGAGTTGTCTCCTAAATATGTTAGCAAAAAACAGTTCTGCAAATTCCTTTTTTTTCTCTTTATATAGAAATATAGAATGCGGTATGTGGTTTTTGGTTTGCATCCAAGCATTCACAAAAATCTCATAAATGTGAGCAGCTGAATAGACAGACTACTCTAATTTACACCAGACTTTTTAATTTTATTTGCTTAGCATGGAACCTTTCATCCAAAAAAGTACGATTCCGAATTATACAACAGTGTTGTTGCATACAGACAAAACAAGGCCATGTTTAGTCTTGTGCTGAAGGGCATTCCAGGCTTTTTGAACACATCCACGGGATCAGCTTAATCACATATTCTATAGGGTTTCATAAGTTACTTCTAAGCACTATTTTAATTAATGTTCTGTTTGATTAAAATTGAATATATTACTAGGCCAGGTCCTGGCATCCCTTCTTGTGGTATAAACCCTTAGTAACTCTGCTTAAATCATTTACTTTATTGTGAGTTTACATTTGGTGTAAAAAAGGTTAGCATCTGCCACCTGCAAAACACAGTTTAATAAACAAGGTCCTCATCCAATTGACAGAGTAGGAAAAAAAAAAAGAAAAGCTTTCTAAATTTAGTTACATAATTGTCACATTTGTGATGGCTGATAACATTGACATCTGTTTCTGACAAAACTATCACAGAAACGCGCACCACATCAAGATTAGTCATGCAAGTCTCATGACAGGAGGTTTTTGTACACTATCAAAAGTCAGGGCTTGCAGACACAGGCAGAGCTGTATTCTTATAACTGAGCTATAAACCTTTAGTCTGAATATTGGAATATGAGACGCTGTTAAATATTAACTTCCCAGAATTTCTAACGTGCCTAATCCATTCTCATAAACACAGAAAGGAAAATCTCTCTGAAGAGCACATTTTATGTATCTATGTCTTTCCTGAGCAGATGAACACAGCCTCATCAAATTTCTGTATAACAAAGACGCTTATTTAGAAAGTTAAAATTTTAAATAATTTCTAAAAAGCAAGCAACAACAAAGTGGATAAAAAAGAAAAATCTTGTGTGTTGAAGTAGAAACCTGACCTCACCTGAGGTAAATTCCCTTTAGTTTGGGTGTGGACTCAAAAACATTCTCTGAAACAACTGTGATCTTGTTGTTCTGAAGATACAGATACTCCAGAGATTCTGGCAGACCCAATGGGATAGAAGTCAGCTGGTTGCCAGCCATGTCTAGTGACTGCAAGGAAGAGACAACAAGGGGTTAAATAAATAACTGAATGTGAATATTAGCAACACTCCAAAAACAGAAGTTTAACAACAAATGAGCTTTCAAAAGCTGGCTGTATACACACACCTCTCCTTCCAAATATTATCCACTGTTGTTATGTATATATACATGTACACACACACACATGATTAAGTATATAATGCATATATATGTGTACTTATAAAAAAAACTAGGATGATAATAGTATAGAATTGCGATGTTTATGTAAAGCTTTATCCAGCATTTGTGTTTGAAAATCATCTGGAAACAAGCTTTATTTTTCTGATGTTACTTTAGTGAGTCTGCTTCAGAACCTTTCCCTTCTGGTGAGGTCAGGAAAAGAACAAACTGTGTGCACAGTGGAAACTGTAGGGTGTCATCCATGCACAAAGGTTCCATTTCAGTTCATAGTGCAAAACTAAACTGATGTTTACTGTAGCATAAACTGAGTTAATCTAATTTGCATCAAGGTAAAGGTGGCTGCTTCAGTTCTGCTCTCTTATGCTACCATTTAACATCACAATTTCACAGGACATGCCATGCATGCTGTTTTGTTAAGCAGTCCCAACGTTTCTTTATCTCTGTCCTCAGGCTTTAGCCCATGACTACTTACAGTGAATTAAAGGCAGACCGGGTTTCAGATATGCTTGAGAACTCCTTGGAAGCTGCTATTGCAAATGCTTCACTAGCTATGATTATGTTAGATAAAATCACACATAAAAACACCTGGAAATATTCTCACACAGACCAATGTACGACGACATCAGGACTACAGGTCATGACACTTTCTTAGAAAAGTTTTCAGCAAATAAATTGATTAAAATAATTGTTTTGTTATTCTGTGTTGTAGCACTTTCCAAGCTGACATACTAGTCACATTACTCAGTTCTAATTCTGAGGCGATTGTCATGATTTCAGTGTTCTTATTCTCAACATAATCCCAGTCTGACAAACAATTATGCAAATACCTAGCTTTGCAATTGCAGTCTTCAGTGATTTCCATGGTAACAGTGTGGACTGGTCCGCATGCTAAGTACTTGCACAATCAGGATCTTGGACCTGATTGTTATTTGTCAAATCTCCAGTGCACCAACTCATTAACCTATTGCAGAGTTAAGGCCTTCATGGTGAAAAAAAGATTAATACATACTATCACGGAAATATTTAATGAGTAGAAAGGCTGCTCAAGAAAAAGTCACAGCAAAAAAAAAAAGACTGTTAGTTTAACAGAATCTTGCATACATGCTATTATCTTAATCCTGTTTAATATGAGCGGGGTTTGGTGCGGTGCAGCTGAAGGGCCAGTGCTTGATTCAGCAATGCATTACTCCAGCTTGGCACCAACTACAAAGGAGGAACAGCAGCATAAAAGTGAAGTGAAACTCCAATGAATCAGGCCTTTCAAGAAGGTAAACTTGTAATTTTTTAATTCCAACCAATAGCTAAAGCTGATAATAGGTCTCATGACCTGTGTTTGTGTAGAGGAAAAAAAAGACTGGTTACAATGGTTGCATTTCATTAAGCTACTGCAGTAATCATGCTAGTATCTATAATTCTTATCAGCATCTTCCTTCCCAACTACATTCTGTCTCTGATATATTTGCACACACATGCACGCGCACACATTATTGAGGCAGCAAATAAATGCAAAACATATAACTGGAATCATCAACCAAATCTACAGCTGATGCAAAGCAACAGAGCTACAGATGCTATTATTGCACTGCTGATTTACATTAACTGAAAATCGAGCTCTTATTTAATCTGAGACAACAGAAAATGTTAGCATAGAAAACTGTTTACATTGTCTGAAAACACACTGGGGGCCAGTAAAACATGCACTCCACATCTTTTATTCCTTATCTGCTCTCAGATGTACAAATTTTGCTTGTACAGTGACCTAACCGTAGGCATCCTAGATGGTTACCAGATGACATAGGTAAAGCCTTTTACTGCAGGAAACAGGCTGTTACCTAAAAGGAAATGTGGACAAATCCTTCAGCCAGTGTAACAGTTCTGAAAGGTCATTTTGCACAGCACAAATGAGACTGTTCCTGACTGCCTTATGGTTTGTGTTTAACTTTCTCAAACAATTAAGCAAATGACGAGACTGCTGATTGAATCCAGACCTCCTAACTGCTATCCAGGTGCCTTAGCCAGCCGAGCTGCTAAATCCTGTAGCTTGGCCTGTCTGACTATAAGCTGAGGTGGGGGGCTTTGAGAATTAAGAGTGGTTTTGTTTATGCATTCCTTCTTCCCACGTCTCTCTTCAGAGCTGATTTCAGATCTTTTGGAAGACAAGCTATTTGAAACACACCATTTCAGTTATAATGACAACATTCATTAATGTTTAGCTGAAAATAAAGGACAGCATTAAGATTGAGAAACAAAAATGTCTTAACATTTCCCAGAATTAGCAGTACATGATGGACCACCGCTCTGGTCAGCAGTGGGAGGTACTCACCTCTGGCACATCAGCACAGCCTTTCAGCTGCTAGAAACAGAGCATGTGGCACTTACAGTGCAAGCCCAAAACATGCATTCCAAGCACAGCTAGTATTGGTGCTACATAAACTGGCTTAGGCAGACAGATGAGGACATTAGCATTACTACCACAATAAGAGAAGGTGATGTTTCTACCTGGAGACTGCTGAGCTCCCTCCACGCTCTTGAATAAATGGAGTTTACTTTCAGTTTATTGTTGCTCAAATACAGTTCCCGCAGCTTTGTCATCCCAGACAAAGTCCCTTTGGGGATGTCACTTATCTCATTTTCCTTCAGCTTCAGAACCTGCAAGTTCTTTGGAAAGCCATAGGGCACTGTGTTGAGGTTGTTTCCAGAAAGATCCAAGGACTTTAGCTGCCTCAGTTTACGGAAGGCCTCCCGGTGGATCTGGGGACTTTTGAGCTTATTGTAGCTCAGGTTCAGCTCTTCAAGGAAGTAAGTGGTAGCAAAGTCATTCCTGTTAATCTCAGAGATCTGGTTATGCAGGATCATGAGTGTTTTCACTCGTCGAGGCAGCCCACTGGGAATCCTTTCCAGGAGGTTGTTATACAGATGGACAGTGTGCAATTTCTTCAAGCCCTGGAAGGCTGATGGGTGAATACCTCGGGCTTTTAATTTGTTATTATGGAGCAGGAGGTACTCAAGGTTCTTAATTTGGGTCAAGACATCTCTGCCAATCACTTTAATTGCGTTCTTCTCCAGGTGAAGGAGGACGATGTTTCGAGGCAAACCACTTGGGATTTGTGAGAGGTTATTGCTGGACAAATCCAGATATTCAAGACTAGACAGTTTCCTTGGGAAAGCAGGAAAGAAAACACTCTCCATTTAGATTCTGCAACATTATCGATTCAACAATAATAAACCTTCCCTAGCACTTTACAGTCTTTAAAGCTAGAGTCTTTTATCTTGGCATAGCTCCCTTGTTTACTGTCCTTTTTTGTCCCATTATATGACTGATGCAAAACAGCTCCTTGACAAAACAGGGAGCCCCCACGCTGCCATTAGGCAACAGGACTAAGCAGCACCATTGCAACCCAGCCACACTGGCAAGAGAACTTGCTAGAGCCCACAGATACTCAAACCCTGCCACCTGGCTGAGCTCAGAGATCAGTTTTGCAGTTTAATGTTCTCTCATTTGCCACTACAAACAGCAACAAGAAAAATTTAAGTGTACACACCACAGAAAGATGCAATGAAAGCACCACTAAAGCACAGAATAATTCTGCTCCACAGAAACAGCAGGAATAATTTTTTTCTCTCTGAAATTGTATATTTAAACTGAAAAGTAAGTCTGCTTTTGAGATGATGAAATATTACTCTAACGAAAATTAGAAATGCTAATTCAGTGTCCTACACTAAGATATTGAACTTCTCCTGACCCTCCAGTATTATGGAAGTGAGTCAGGGGTAGATCTGCTTTGTGTAAGCTACTGAATCTGGATTCCATAGACTCAGTTGAAGCTAAAATAAATCCTCAGACCAGCCACTTATATCAACTGGATGTGGATCAGTGGTGTTACATGCCAAGACTGAGGCACTCCTGTGAGGAGACTATAATCTGCATGGCACTACATAACCCAATGCAGACGACTAGAAAGCTTTCAGGAAATACAAGAACTAATGCGTTACAGACGTTACTTACTGTTTACTACACTGTTGTTCAGAGCTCTCCAAGTATAGTCTGAATGAACAAGTACACTTTCTGGGTAAAACAGTTCATTGCTGCAATCTGTAATGCTTCCCTAGCCTGGGTACATCTCCAATAGCATTACGCTGTGCTATACAGCAAAGAGCAATATCCACCCCCATCTGCTGAAAGTGACTGCTGCCTGAGCTATAGCCACTTTACTGTGTTCATCAAAATCTTAACAGAAATGTTAGATTCAACATTACCTGTAAGGTGACACAGCAGAACTAAGCTAAATTATGCTGGGAGGTTTTTGGGAGTGGTTTGTGGAAAAGGGAAGTAGAGTTTTCCATTTCTAGAGATCAGAAAAGTTTAGAGTTCGTGGCAAAGTACAGGCAGGACAGATTATGTGGTCTGGATTTTCAGGTAGAACAAGGGCAGCACTCAGTGCAAGCAGAAACAAAGGATAAATTTAGGACAGCCAAAGGCTATTTCTGTTGTACCAGTTTGTAGAAAAGCTTTTACAGCCATCTGGCTATTGAGCAGCACCATTACATCCCCTCTTACTTCAGCAATCCCTGCATAATGGGGTACAGCTGTGCCAGAGGAATTCACAACTGTGTATCTGTGGCTGCTTTCAAGTCACCAAAACAGAAAAAACACAAGTGACATAGCAAAGGTAAAGGTCTGGCCTTAACTCCTAGTGAACAGCCCTGGAAACCGAGAAGTCTCAAGTAGCCTCACTTCTGTCTTGTTTGGAAGAACAGAGAGCAGCCCACACCATTGTTCTAGATTGCCTATTCTCAGAGGGCAGTAAGCACCTCTGATTGGTCTGCAGCAATCAAGGAATGATGTGGTCTGATGTTCAGTGTTCTGTCTTCTGTATAATCACACTCTGGTGTGTGAATTCAGACCACTCACCAAGACCTTTGCTTTTCAGTGACAGTATCTGAATCTATCACTTTTCATCTAGACCTAGCTGAGGAATGCATAACATAGCACAGTTTTTAATAAGTGTACTTTTAAGTAGATATACTTTTTTTTGTAGATGTACTACTGTACCAGAGGAGGCAGACAGACACAGACACAAGTGCAAACTACAGGTCTGAGTCTCACCAGAAAGTTTCGTTGTCCATTCCTTCGTTAGTCAAGTAGTTATTCTGTAAGTACAGCTCCCGCAGGCCTGTAAGTTCACTGAAGGCTCCTTTGGGAATCTTCTCTAGCTTGTTGTTCTAGAGTCATCAGAAGCACATCGCACATTATTTAGCATGAAACAGTGTAAGACACACAAGCTCTGCTCAGCTATTACCAGGCAATTAGATTTCAGAAGAGCTAGGCATTAGATGTTTCAGAAGATGTTATAATTCCACCTAAGAAATAAATACAAATACTAGATAAAAATATTACTACCTCTTCTTATTGATTTCCAATTGAATTTTTTAGGCTAAGAAATTATAGTTTGCACTCCAGGAGGGTTTTATTTTGTATTCACATAGTCCTTGCATTTTTGTGCAAATCTACAAAGTAATCCAAGCAAGTAGGTCTGTAGTTTGCTCAGAATTTCTGAATTTTCTAAGACAGATTTTACCATAAAGAAGAATTAGGAAGGTGGGAACCAGCCATCCTTCCAGTGTTTGACATCTGAGAAGGCACAGTTCCTGCAGTGTAGATTCTAAAGCAGTTACTCCTATTGCCTTAGTGTTGCTTTTGAGTAGCCAGCCAGCAGACACGAACAAAATACAAAACCAAGTTCCATTTAGGAATTCCATAAATGAATTGTAGGAGTTATAAAAGTATACATAAAAAAACCCCAAAACTTAATTTGTTAAATTTCCCACCTTTCAGGTACATGCAATAATGCGAGGAGCAGACGAGACTAGGCATGGTCCCAACTAATGTAAAGTGGATAACATCACAGAGAGACTTGGCTGCGTATCACAGTGAAGAGTGAAAGAAAAAGAAAAACCTTCACATCTACAAGTACTCTTTTAATCAGTTTGTCACTGTCATGTTCAATGGCTTTAAACTGGAAGAGGGTTGCTTTTGATGAGATATTAGGAAGAAATCCTTTACTGTGAGGGTGGTGAGACACTGGAACAGGTTGTCCAGTGAGGCTGTGGATGTCCTCTCCCTAGAAGCATTCAAGGCCAGGCTGGATGGGGTTTTGAGCAACGTGGTCTAGTGGCAGGTGTCCCTGCCTATTGCAGGGGGCTGGAACTAGATGATCTTTAAGGTCCCTTCCAACCTAAACCGTTCTATGATTCTATGATTCTATAAACAGACTTCAGTCTACAGACGTCCAAGGAGCTGTCAACACTGGGAACAAACGGAACCAGGATTCCCCACCACTGCAGCTCTCCCATTGTTAACAAAGTTAAGCACAGACAATTATAAAGTGTTTTTATCAAAATCAGATGACATAGAATTAAAAATGCTGGAGACTAGATAATACCACAGCTTCTGCATTACACGATTGCTGGAGAAGCTGTAGCAGTGAAGACTCACTGATCCAAACTTTCTCTGCGTTGACTAAATTGCCAGTTCAGTAGCAAAGAAAAATCAGTGATGCTAGGGAACAGCAGTTTCCATGATGGGAATTAGTGAGCAAAGCCAATATCTAATGGGTAAGCAGCTGTCACAAAAAAAGACAATCACCAGCGGCAACCTTGATCAGGAGTCCAACTAGTGGATGGCCATGAAGAATTATCTACGATCTTGTACTAATTTGCATTCATATGATTACACCCAAGAAAGAGAACAACAGTGCTATCACATGTGCATTCTTTTTGTTCCCCTGAAAATATTGTATTTTTTTTTCCCCTGTGAGCATTGCAAAAACAATCTATTGCTCATGAACAAAATAGTAATGACTTGGGAAATAGCTACAATTGAGAGCACAGTAAATGAGACTTACAGTTTTCAAGTGAACTGAAATCACTTGGTTGTGTAGTTTGAACCCCATACAAACACAGTACTTTTGTCATAGTTATAAAGGAATACAAAACCTTGGTGTCATTACCTTTAAATGTAATTTGTATAATGCTGGAGGGAGATTCTTTGGAACATATTTCAGGAAATTGCTGGACATGATGAGTATCTCCACATTATTAGAGCCATTGAACATATTATCAGGTAAGCCAGCATCCGAAAGTTTGTTGTTATGAAGGTACACAGATCTGTCAGAAGAAGAAAAAAGATGAAGTCAAACAGATATTTAGATCAGTTTGTTCATTTTACCAAAAGAAAGCTGTTTAAAAACTGTATTTCAGTCTATTCTTCTTCCCTTGAGATAATTAATTTGTTATCAAAACACGCCCTTTAATTTGGCAAGGCATATATATATATATGCACAACCAGATGATCGGTCTGAATACTCTTTGAAATTTAGGTATACTTAAATTCCATCCTGCATGTGAATATGAATTTCACAAGTAGCCTCACCTTCTTAACAAGAAAACAAATGGAAATCTGGGACTGCATTCCTTTGAAATCCAAATTTCAGTTTTGCCATTTGGACTTAGCTTTACATTTGGCTAAGAGGAATGAAACGTGTCAGTGTGGTGGCCTCACTCGAAAGAGTCAGAAATCCTATTGGATTAATAGATATCTTAACTTCTTAAGATATCTTCTTAAATCCAGTCTTAACTTCTATTTGGAGTCAAATCTGGGCTTCTTCAACTTGCAAAATCCATCTGCAGATCTCCTAAGGAAGGGCTGTTTCACACCCCTCCATTCCTTCTGCTTCCTTTAAGGTTCAAAATACCTCAAGAAACAGTTTGTCTTCTACTCCTAGAATTCAAAAGGGCATACAATACTGTCAGAAAGAACAAATCTGTAAGACTTTTGCTTCTTAATGACCTTCTGGGATCCAGAAAAAGACATTTTCTAACTTCCCCTTCTAACTTTTAACCTTTAATATTCACCAAAGAGTTTCTCCAATCAGTTCTAAAAATCATTTTATCTTCCTTCACAGGATTTAATTCTGTATAAAGCAACTGACTCCTATGAAGTAATTGCTGCTTTTCATTGCTTTAACTGCTAAATAAATTTAACAAAAGAAATTACAGGATTTTACATACTTCCATTATCCCTTCATTTCCTGTGTGTACCCAAGATACAGCAGGCAGCTAAAATCATGCAGACAGGGTAAAATTGCAAGAGTACAGTGCAAAAGTTTCCTTTTTCAGCTTGTTCTTGGACTCTCTACTGGTTGCAGAGAACTTGGCATCTTTCTGGAAGGAAGGAAAGGCTCAGTATGGAAGCACAATAGTGTGATCACACTCTCCAGGAGGTTCAGAGCCACATGAAAATACAGTTCACCTTTCATGGCCAGCTGTACTTCTAACTCATAAATATTTGTCTTTCTAAAAATGTTATTTCCAAATAATGAGCCTAAGATCATTAACTCTGCTGGGGGCAGAAACTCAGAAACTGACAAATCAATACTCAGATTAAAATGAGTGCTGTTATGGGAAAGTATGTGAAAATCACTTCTGAAAATCGCAAGAATTTTAATATGAGATTGGAACACAGTAGCTTATGTAACTCACATTAAGGAAGAACATGTGTAAATGTAGCTTCTTTCGTGATGAGATATTGCCAGAAATCAATGCCTGATTCAGCCTTTTCAGCTACCAAGAGCTTACAAGACTAGAGGTCTAGTAAGTACTGAGTAGCTTCTGTTCTCAATGAAACCAGAGGGAACTGAGAGTTCTTCAGTTCATCACAAGATTGGGCTCTAGGAACTCAACTGTGTCAGCTATTATTAAGTACTTCCGAATCTGGATGCATAAATTGCAAGAGCTTGAGATGTCTCTGCAGGATTTAGATGCTGCAGTGTCCATATAAATAGATTACTCAAAACGTCTTCGGGAAAGACTGTCTCTCACAGGAGGTGTGTCTGTGTGCAGCTGAATTTGAGACAGACCAATGTGTTGCACTGGCTCCAGCTGACAAAATCACAACCTGAAACTAGCAGCGAGGCCTTTGAAACCAGATCGGAGGGTGTGAACCACTTGTGAAGGAAGGTTACTATGCTTAGGTTTAATATAGTTGACTTATACTCAACTGTATTGAGTAATGTATTCTCAACATGATTCTAATTTTTTAATGAATGGATTATTAAAAAATGTGGATTTCTAACTATTAATCCACATTTTGAGAAACTAAAGCTGTTCCTGAAGCACAAACAAAATGGAAACAATTTAATCTTTATCTGTCCAAAAGTGTTTGGCAGCTAGTAGAAGCCCTTGGAATGTGTTTGTCTGATCCTTCATGCTGAGATTAACAAGTAGTCAGCTTCCTTCCAAAAAATATCAGTAGGCAATAAAATGGCTTAGCCAGAAAGCTTCTTAAACTTATCAAGCGCCTCCAAGCAGTGGCAGAACTCTATTCTTGTTTCACTTCCCATTCCCTTACCTCAAGTTTGGTTTCTGTCCAAATGTGAGCCCATATATCTTAGTGAGATAATTGGCTGCAAAATCTGCACTGATCAAGGTATTTGGTAGGAATTTTGGAGCCACTGTTAGCTGAAAAAGAAATATAGATGTGAATTTCAATTAAATGCAACGTTTTAAGCAAGTATTGGACCATCCATAAAACACTTGCAAATTTATTTTCTCTGAAACAGAATGCATATTGCATGAAAAATAATTAAAAAAATAAATTGTCCTCACTTGCTAATCTCTCCAGGAAGGAGACAGATTTTTGCTCCAAGATATGTGAATGTTTGTTTTGGTTGGAAGCGTCCCGTCTCTTCTTGGTGGAAGAAGTCAAGAAATTGTTATTCTGAGAGCAAATGCCATGCTTATTATTGTTCATAATTCCTCAGTCTGGTGAGCCAAAAAAATCCAACCCACCTCACACTGGCCTACTATTTACTCCCACAAGAAAGTCTGTTGGTTCTGAGGCTGTGAATGTCACTTCACATGCCTACCAGGTATTGCATCCATTTTAAACTATCTCATCAACAAAGGATCCAGGTTCCCAAAGTGCAGAGGCACTTCTGAGTCAAATGATGGAATATCAAATGGAATTTCAAAGCTGTACAGTGATACCTTGCTCACTAAACAAGTGATGTATCAGAAACAAAATACAAAAAGCTCTTGTCTCCACAAATCTTTTCAGCTGAAGAGAGGCAGGAGAGGTCCTGTTTGCTCTTGGTCTATTGCTATTTCCATCAGTGATATAAAAAAAATGCTAGGAACACCTGTATCTGAATAAAACTCAGTGGAGTGAAAACTAATGATTAAAAAGCTTAGTTTTACAGAATGTCCAGGTAATACAACAGCTAGCTTCGCTGTGTGTCTACTAGGAGTAATTATTCATCTAGAAACCAAGAATATGGGTTGCATTTTTATGGGCTGGAGGGCAATTTTGTGGAAAGCATGAACCCAGAAGATTAAGCCCTAAGAAACAAATCCTCAGCGCAATGCTGTGCTGGATATGAACCTACTGAATTGCAGTAGGCATGTGCTACTGTGGTTACATGTGTTAACTATAGTACTAGTGAGACAACTGATCAAATACTTTATGTGCTCTCTGAAGGACTTTGAAGGACCTTTTATAGAGATACTGACTTTTTTTTTGTTTTCTAAAGCTTTGAGATCAGAACTGGAAGCTCTGGGCAATGGCAGAAATCTTCCTTCTCTCTTGAAATTATTTGAATTTGTAAAGCCTCTTTGCCACAGCACTGTTATGTGAAAGAGCAATTGGCTGTTAATATTACTGTGAGAATAAGAATGTTTACAAGATGAATATAACGTGAGAGAATGGACATTTTATCGTGGAACTAAACCAAATCTTAAGCTATGCATTTACCTAAAGTGTGCCTAAATATCTCTGTGCTAGTTTGTCAAGTGTGCATCCAGACACTTATCCATGAACTTGTAATTTACTGGACTCATAACACAGTCCTATTTTTTAAAAGATGACAGTATATTTTTTTACTATTTCTTACCTTTACCTTTGTCATCCTTAAGCTCTCTTAAGTGTTTAATGGTCACCAACACAAGCAGAAAGATCTGTCAGTGCCTCCTGTCAGTATTTCCAGATAGGACGTATGTATGCAGTGGAAATACTGCCCTCAAATGTACTGGTAGTCTGTCATCTCCTGTCCCGGGAGACAGGACCTTGTGGAAGTGGACAGGGGTGCCAATATCTGATTAGTTAGGTCTGACAGTGCCTCAGAAAGAACTAAGTCTCTATCACGACAAAACAGTGAAAAAAACAGGAAACAGAGTTAATCATTTTCATATACGGTGGCACACTAAAGCTTTTCTCCTGAAACACAGTCTATTGGGTCATAACTTATACAAAACAAAAAGAATGGCTCAGATATGTGAAATGAGAAACATCTGAACCACAAGAAAGAAAAGAGAAAAAGAAGTTTCATTCAAAGAGAGTTTTTGCTTGCACAGGACTCATCTTTGGCATTTCAGCACTTAGTCATGAGACTGATTGATCCCCAGTGGCCGACTGCTTGAAGGATTAATGCTGGATTGCTGTAACTTAGCAAAACCAAGGTGACTGAGTAGCTTCATCTGGTATGTTGCTTAATAAGAAGCAATCTGCATTTTTGCAGATGTAATTTTCTTGCAGCTTTACTATTGAATCTTCCTTTCCGTAGGGCAGATATTGTTTCTCCACTAACAACAAATAGTAAAGAAATGAACTTAGAAGGATCATACAAAAGTTACTATTTGTTTGAAACAAATTTTCTTGCTTACCATAAGCTTTGGTATAAACAAAAGTACTGGATCCAAGTGAATCCCCTATCACTTTGGGAATATTTGGAAATGTAAAAACTTCTGCCACCAAAATCACCAGCTTACTGTAAATAACAGTGACAGTTCAGGACATGGTCTACAGTTTGGTGGGAAAGACTTCAGTTATCTGCAAGGCTTACTGCAGCTACAATGTGATTAATACATACTATGAGTGTGAGGAAAAATTCAAAAGGAAACTACTGCATCCGTTAAGCACTTATTACTCAAAGGCCACTTTATTTTATTATAGTATTTCATTTCTCCGACCAACTAGGCTCATTTAATGAAAGATAATATCTGATGGGATCACAAGTGAAGATAGATAACCCATAAAACAAGGAGCAAACTACCAGCAAATCCCTGCTCTCCTCCAGACACCGCAGTTACTTGATCTGCAGCGTTTCCCGGGGCAGAGTGGATGCAGTTTGAAGCCAGTATGGTTTCTCTTGGCTTGTGGTTTATAAAGAAATGTGTTATTTCTGTGGGTCCACAACTTCTCACCATAACTAGTTCTGACATTCGCTGAAGTTTGCATTTTCTTTTGGGATCCTTTTCTCTCTGCAGTAAAGCCAGAAACCCCAAACATTTTGTTTTGTCACACAGGGAAAACTGGAGTGCAAAGTTCTGGAATATGAGTCACAGTCTGGCTTGTTCCTTTTTATGGAGTTATTAACTGCCAAGATTGTTATATGGAAATGGTGCTTGAAAGAGAGAAAAGAACACAATGTTACTGTACTGAAGAATGGGTTCTATTCTCAATCACTCCATACAGAAAATCATGGAGTGATTCTGGAAATGCCTTGGCCCGACTGAAACCTCAGTGTAGCCACATGTATATAAATGATACATCAAAGGGTCACAGATTTTAAAAGGATAATAAAATATATGTACAGACATGCATATAAATGTAGAGAGAGAGAGAGAGAGGAAGGGAAGGGTATTTGTAGGCAAAAGAAGCTCTGCCTGATGTTTCAACTCATATATTTTCTGTGGTATCCTAGTTCCTTCTGTAGCAAATATTTGTGGGGGATCAGCAGAGAAAAAGAAAGCCATAATGGGAACCCCTAGATATAAACATACATGAGAAGGCATCTCCTTGCCTTGGCACAGGGGGAAGTATTTTTCTGTCATTACATCCAACTTGTATTTCCCAGTTGTGATCTTCATTTAAAAAAGAAATTCAGCTCCTACCACTGCAGCTAAAATAATAAATTAATTACCTGCTCAGTTTCACTGCGTGTGGGTATCCCCCCACCATAAACCTAATGAGAATGGGGGTCCAGGAAAACTGGATGGCATTTTGCAGATCTTGATGGCACATACACAGGTAGCAGTATGTGTTTGTTCACAGATTTTTCAACCTAGCCTCATCTGATGAGATACGCAACATCTTGCACCATTATCCCACAGCTTATTTGCATGCAGGCAGCTACCAGCTGTGTGTTCAGCTAATCCAAAGCCTACTGGGAACAGACAGTTTGAAGTGCAGAGGCTCTCCATACCTGCCTACGCACACGAGGGAAAGTTTTCACTAGCTGCACCAAGTAAGCCTTGAAAACATACTGTTGTGTGTACCTTCTAAGTTTTTATCATATTCACTGCTTGCCTTGACCTTACATGAACCTTCATTAGAATATCACCTTAGGACAATTTTACTTACATAGGCTATATACTTTAAAAAGAATTGAAGACTTGCTTGTTTAGCTTTCAGAACCCAACTGGAAAAGAACTCCGAAAGCCTTGTGAGCCTCTTACCTTATTGTTTGCCAGGTATAAGTAATTCAGGTTCTCCAGATGCTCAAATGCTTCCTCTGGCAGCCCTTAAAAACAAGAAAAAAATTGACCAGGAACACTGGCATCCCATTGCCTGTCTGCTTGGAAGTACGAGAGGGTATTTTTCTCTCTCAGGGAATATTTTAATACAAGATTTAAACATTTTTCATTGCCACTGAAACAATCTGTTTCAGACCTATTGTTGCTTTTTTTATAAAAAACAAACCAAACCAAAACAGAGCATTAAGAGCAATGTAAGACCATTAGAAATGTTAAGCAGGCAAGGCTGGTGGCCAACCCCTTTGACAGGATTCATGTACAGAGCAGGTGTAGACTCGCTGTACAGCCGATTATCAGTGCTTGCAGCAACCATGCTATCTGAGAAGTTTCTTTTGTCACTTTTTACATGAATCTCAGATAGCTTCTCTTGGCAGCACATAATCTGAGGTTGTTTAATGATCAGATCAATATGATCTATGACTATGAGGTTACCATCATAACATCAGTAGCTGCATTTTGTAACTCCTCTTTCATTCTGTTTCCCCACAATCCATATAGCCATGCAGTAACCAGCTCAGAGTTGAACCACCTCAAAGCTAATCATCCTCCAATAATTATTATTTTTCAGCTGAATTGCTCCACACTCAGATGATCACACAAGCACTATTGCAGTCACAATGGGAAAGATGCAAATGACATTTGCACCTAGCACTTAGATAACCAGAAGTCAAAGGTGAAGTTCTTTCCTATGCGAAAGCATACACGAAACTTAGGGTTGCACAGAGGTTTGTAAAAGAAATGTTACAGCCAAAAGGTAATAATATCAAAGTCAGAATGTATTAAGCAGTCTTCCTTGTGCTATGCAAGAGTGATATGCTTTAGGTTCCACGAAATGTCCGCATTCTCAATCAACACTGTTCTCTATCTTTATTGCAAAGATAGCAGAAGCATTCAGAGCAACTGGATGACATGAAAGCTAAGAACAATTACATCTTTTGTACGGTGTATCCTGCTCTCTTTCAACTCCTTCTGCTTTCCCAACGGGGCAGTTGTCAGGTCTCTCTAATAAACATCAGACTTAGCAAGCAACACCTGCCTACAAAAGTCAAAATGTTTTTTAAAGGGCAGAACTTGCCTTATTTGTAATGTATATTATTTGTATTTATATTAAATTCAGCAAGGACTGAACTGGACTAAACTGCAGTGACTGACTGAACTAAACAAGTGGATTAAGAAACAAGGTCAGTCAAAAGGAAATCATTCAGCATATAGACATTGCTGGTTCTCCAGTGCATTGCACTGATGTGCCTGAGGGACTGGAGGGAGTTTCCTCCATAAGATCTCACGCCACAGTACACAGTGCTGCTGCCAGGTATCCTCCACTGGTTCAGTACGACTGCATTTTTATACACCGAGTATTATGTTTCAGATGATAAAATGTCTTCATGATCCATGGGATGCTTATAGACAACCACTACAGTCAAGTCAGTCCATCATTTCCCTATCAGCTGTCATAGGGCTGGTGTCCCTCTGTCCGCTTCACAGCTCCTCCACCTTACCTTTTGAAGTCAGCCTGTTGTTTTGCAAATTGAGAGTTTCTAGTCTGTGAAGGCGAGCAAGCTCTTCTGGAAAGATTTCTTCTATCTGGTTGTTCTAAGAAAACGGAGAGTGTTAATCATCAGCAAAGTAGTCCAAGAAAGTTCCCAGTAAAACACAGACTGTGATCTTCAGTAAAATCTGGAAATGAACCCACCATGTCAAATCATTGTCAACAGCTTTCTCTCCATAATAAGCCAAGTTTGGATCTCAAAACCAATACATCAAAACCCAGCAGCATTTGAAGGCCTGAAACAAATTCTGTAGCCTGTGTGCATCTCTACAAATATCCAACTTATGCATTAGTAGCACAGAGTGCACTCATGCCTGGCAAGGCCTATAATCCATTTGCCACAGCCTTGTAGTTGCAGCAAAGCATTTGCTACAAGGTTGGCACGATGGAACTTCAGGTTTATTGTGAGTGTTATTTGAGTGTTGTTTTTAACACAAAGAATTTTTGTCCCACTGCAAACTTGTCATGTGTAGAGAGAGTCAATCTCCATTCCCATTCACTAGCTTTACTGCCAGGAGTGACTACCATCAGATTTTCACTGACAAGCTTACTAACATTTAGAACATTTATGAATTAAGTGTTTTAGCATCTAGGAGACTGAAAATGGACCTGCTTTGCTGGAAGCCAAGCTAATACATAGAAAGTGACAGCTGCTGCTCCAAAGTAGCTTTCCTGCTTTTGGCATTAGAGGCAGGAGCCATGGCTAGCGCATGCCTGGAACAGATCTGTTGAGGAAGGTGCCAGCTGACATTACAGTTTTTCTAACTACACAGCACTTGAATGGAAAGCTCTGTACAAAATCTGCATGCTATCCATTGACCTGCCTTGGTAAACAGGGGCAATAAACCACAAGCAGTTGGTGAAGGGCTAAAGCACAGTGAGCACATCACTGGCTGTCTGAATGACATGGCCACTGCCACCCAGTGCTGCAGTGCTCTCTGGACACTGCCCCTGAGCCTGGTGGGTGGCTCTAGCCATGCTTCAGGTGCTCCCCTGGGCACACTCTGCTTACAATACTTCAACTAATATGTAGAATCACAGAATCATTATGGTTGGAAACGACCTTTAAGATCATCCACCCCAACTGTCCACCTACTGCCAAAACTGCCCACAGCTCTGGAACACCTCCAGGGATGGTGACCCCACCACCTCCCAGGGCAGCCTGTGCCAGTGCATCACCACTCTTCTGGAAAAGAATTGTTTCCTAATATCCAGCCTGAACCTCCCTGGTGCAGCTTGAGGCCATAAAGTTCCCATGCAGGGCTGCCAGAAAATTTCTTATTAACTAAGGAGTCTAGTCCATCCTTTTCATAGACACCTCAAAATCAAAGGCCTTCACTACAAAAAGCAATTCTTACTTTGGACAAAAACTTTTCTCTTGGGCCTGGGGAGAGAATAAGGAGAAAAAACATCCAAACTTTCTTCCTCCCTTGATTTGTGGGGAGAGAATTAAGGTGAAATTTCCCCTCTCTTCTAGGGGCAACCCCACAGGCCACTGAGGGGGCAGTGGCCCTGCTCTGGGACAGGAACGGGCGGGGTGGGGGAGAGCAAATCCTGAGATGGTGGGAGAACCACAGGTGGGCGAGGGGAACTAGGTGCACTGGGTGCAGCACCAGTGCTGGGCCTGCTGCTTCCAGTGCACACTGAGGAGGCAGGATGGAGCCAGGCCAGTGGACACAGGCCTCTACCTGCAGCGAGAGGTGGTTGGTCAGCTCAGGCAGCAGCAGCGGGAACTCCTTCAGGTCGATGCCACCGCAGTCCACGACGCCCTCCTGGGTGCAGCCACAGTCGCGGGGGCAGCCAGGGGCCGGGCCTGGTGGCCGCCTTCGCCCCAGAACACTCTCGGGGAAGTCGTTGGCGGCGGCACAGCCCAGCGCCAGCAGCCCCAGCACCAGCAGCTCCCGGCCGCCGGCTGGCATCGCCCCTGGAACAGAGAGTGGGGTCAGCCCGAGGCGGGAGCAGCCCCCAGCAGCCCGGCCCCCCCCAGCCTTCAGCCTGCCACCTGTCCCGGGCTGAGGGAGCCACGTTCCCGCTCTCCCCGCCTGCCCTGAGGTATTCCCGCTCTCCCCACATACCCTGAGGTGCTTTTGAGGCCCCGCACCCCACTTGCCGAGGCCTGAGCCCCAGGTGGGTCCCCAGCTGCAGCCAGGCCCCTGCTCCGTTGCAGATCATTCACACTGTTTATTGCATTTTTCATATTGAGAAACGCCAGATGATCCCAGAGATTTATACAGGAGGTTATGCAATGTTATCTCTGTAACTGCTGGTCACGCTGCTCCACACAGTTATGTGCAGGGAAGCAAGTCTCGCTAAGGTACGCAGTGCCTCGTCCTGCCAAGGCTGCCTCACCGCACCAGGCAGCGCCAAGCTCCGAGCTGCTGAACCCAAAATGGGCTTCCTGCTGCATCTGGACAGTGCCCATCTGAACCTTCAAGGCCTGACTGGTGCTCAGCGTTCATCTTTCTGGCAGCAGGTTAAAATAAAGCAAACAGTGGTGGAGCATCTGCCCAGCAGCCAGCTGGCCCTCCCCCAGCCCTCTGCCTCATTCCTTGCCCTTCTCAGATTTCACACTTAATGATTTGCACTTAGAGCTAGTCACCGCTTTTTTCCTTTCTACTAATCTTTGCAAAATTATTTGACAGTGATGAGCAATTCCTATTTAGACTGAACTTTTAAGGTCAAAAAGCAGAATGGATTCTTAACCTCCGTCTGGAATAAGTAATCCATTCATCACCACCCCCCTGCCCCCGCCCCCACGCCAGTTTGGCAGCACCAACACCACTCCCTTTGCAGCCCCAGGGTCTGCCACTTACACCTGCTGAAACTCCCCACGGCTGCCCCAGACTCTGGGCGCTTGGAAAGCATTGGGGAAATCCTGATCTGAGTCACAGTCATGAAAATCTTGAAGAAATAGGAGAAGGTGGCACTACAGGACAAAGCACCGGCCTGAGATATGGATGGTTTTGGTTTGGTCCTGGTCTTTGCTACCAACATGCTGGGTAATTTTAAGCATTTAACATTGTTTGCTTGATCCCTCTTACCCTGCTCCACTATTCCACAGCTTCCATATCTGTAAAAGCTGAATATAATGAAATTAATCGCCTTTATAAAACATACCAGAGATCAGTTTTCCTTATATGGCAATATAGCTAGATATTAACAGCGAGATCAAAATTGGCCATATGAGTATGCCAACAGTGGATTAGTAAAATCCTTAGCATTCGGTGACCTAACCTCAGAAAATATTTCAGAAATCTTAGAGAAAATAATCCCAGAAAATAATCTCAGGAAGTACGATATATCAGATCTCAAACAAAATATTTTCCCCCTATATCACTTCCTCTTACAGGTGTATACAAACAAAACTAAAGGAAAAAAAAATGTTGCATTCAGATCAAGCCCAGCCCTGCTGTAACAATGCCAACACTTTCCATAGCAAGTTACATCACGGTTAGTATCGGGCTCTATGTTTGCTGCATGCTGACATTTCCACATCTACAGCTGAAACAATTAACATGAAAACTAGCTAAGGAAAAAAAGATAATTAGCATGAAATACTGCATCAGTTGTACAGCAAAGTTGCCAAGACAATGTCACCTCATTGCCTTCAATATGCATGCTGCTGCTGTGATGCCTTTGAAGGGAATGCTGCTCTGGTGCCACCGGGAGACACTTCAGATACATAAACATCTGCTTGCATCTGGAGTGCAGGCAGTAAAATCAGGCATGGTTTTTTCTTTCAGTTCAAAGAAAGCCTGAAGTAACTCACTCTATTTAAATTCATTCCCATGAGCCTAATCCAAAGCCTTATTAAGAAACCTTATGAAAGGAGTAGCTTAAAACCCACTGGAAACAGTACTCTTCCCTTGCTGTCAGGGGCACTGGATCAGACTCTTTCACCCAGTTTCACTGAAAGCCACTTCAGGGTTTTCTGTGGCTGCATCTTTCTGAGTCCAGACAGAACCACCGCTGATGTCCGCACTTTGCTGCTGCACAGCCCCACAAGGACCCTCTCAAGAAGTGAGCTGAGGCGTCAGGACTTCTTGTAGTTTCTCAGTGCTTACAATTACCTCAGTAAACAGCAGAATCACGTTCAAAATACCCCATCTCTGTGTCTGTTGGTTCTCCACACATATTCTCACACAACACACACACAGCTGAGAAAATATCTTCTCCCTCAATATCAACAGGTTAAGCAAATTTGTGACTTACACTGAACGTCCCTTCTGAAAGCTGCAGCTGACAGGCAGGCTGCTGCATGGGGTCTGACCATCCAGCTTTTAGAGCAATGAAGTGCTGAGAAACTCACCTCTGCTGTCAGAGATCAGATGAATGGAGAAGAACATTTCCCGTGCTCCCACAGGCTCCCTCGGCTCATGCCATGTCAGTTACACGCGCTGAGCTCAGAGCAAGTCTCCCCTTTCCAAGCCAGATCCGTTTCAGATGTGAGCAGCAGAAGTAGAGGGAGTAACAGGCAACCCCCTACCAACGAGTTTTCTGTACTTCCCAGCAAAATCAGAGAGGAATTTTCCAAAGTCACCATATGGGAAAATGTGAGTAGGAAAGAGGAAGCAGCTATAGTCTGAATATAAAGACTTGGGCAAGAAACAATCTCCCACTGCTTTTTGTCAGTGCAGCTTGCAAGATCTGTGAGAGATGCCAAAAGCAAGCACGCTGGATTTGACAGAAGCAGAGGCGGTCTGTGCTTTAGCACTGCACTGCAGCTGCACTGTCTGTTACTAGATCTTTCATTTTAGCTGCATTCAACACCAAATCTGAATTCCAGGTGGGAATGTCCTCTCATCCCCTGGGGGCCTGGTTCAGACGAGCCAGATCTGCAGCTTCTCCTGTATTTCATCTTCCTCCCCTTTAACTCCCCCTGATTTTAAACACATCAGCAAGGCTGTGAAATGACAAATGTCTCAGAAGCAAAGCCCTAACATTTAACGTAACACCTATTTACCCAATCTCTTCTGTATTTTCTAAGCCCTGTACTATAGCATTAAACATCAAAACACTCCCCTCAACCCGCTCCAGTCACGGTTAGCCCAAAATCTCACATTTCTTTTTCCTCCCCCTTGGTAAAAAGAGAGGAGCACGTTGTTTATAACACAGTATGCTCCGAGCGCACCAATATTTCCAAGAAAGCAACACAGCTGTTTGTCACTGGCAGCAGAGTTACTCCTTCAAATACAAAGCCACCTGTTTTGGGAATGCCCTGTAGCATGCCGTACTACTGTACCTTCACAAAATCTGCAGAGGATCTCTCCTCACCAAGAACACGACTTTCTTGCTGTATTCCAAAAAAAAAAAGGCACACCAATTCTTTCCTCTCAATTCCAGCTGAAGTCTAAAGCAATTAAGTTATTTCCTCCCTCTCTTCTTCCAGACTCATATCAACTGGAACTGATCCCCCTCTGTGCCACGTGTAAGTTTCAGAAGTTACTGTGGGAAGTATGTTTTTACTAAAACAAAAACAAAAACAAAGCAAAGCTGGCTGTTTACTCTTACTGATTCAGAGATCCAGAATGGATTTTCTTGCTCCCCTTTCTTTATTACAGCACCCTGAAACCATACAAGATTAATGCTGGGTTTTCAGGGAGGAAATAAAAGTGTGTCGATGCTGGGAGATTCCCCATCTCCCCCCAGTCTTCAGATGTAGAAGAGGAACAGGAGGGCTCCCCAGCACGACTCACCCTCCTCCAGAAGAGTATTCTTCTCTGTGCTTTTGTTGTAGAATACTTAGCTGCACAGAACATCTAGAGGTACTGCTGGGCATTAACAAAAGAGTGGTGTTACACCTCTTTTAGTGATGGGGAAACAGAGGCACAGAGAAATGTCACAGCCAACTCAGGACTATCCTGCAGGACAGAGACTATCCAGCAGGACTGAAAATCAGGGATCCCACCTGCAAAGGTAACAGACCTTTACACATTATGCTACAAATTACCTACACAGTCTGTTTTTTTCCAACCTTTCGCTTCCTCTTGACCTATCCTCCTGTATCAACACATCCCAAACTTAGGATCTCCTTTCTCCAATTCCAACATCAGAATCCACACAATTCCCCAGGAAAACCAGAACCAGAGTCAAACCTACCCAAAGTGTTCTGATCCACCACTAAGCCAAGGGCTGTGCCCAGCACGGTGTAAGGCCTCAGGCAGCTTCTGCTTCTGCTGTCACTACAGCTTTCTGGTGCTGTCAGAGGAAAGAAATTCCACGGCAGAACTCACAACTTAGAATTAGCTGCATTCAAAATTTCCGGTCCAACTCAAGTCTTTGTACCCTCACATGTTCCCTGCAGTGGTAGCTGCAGTCTGAACAAAGCGACATTCAGGTTCAAAATCTGAAGCTGAAAATTCAGTTTGAATTCTGGTACAATCACTTCTTTAGATCCGATGGACAGCATAATCAAATAAAGCACACCCCAGTCAAGAAACAATAGGGAAGACAGCAGAAGGTGTAAGCAGATCCATTAAAGCATGAGCATATTTAGGAAGGTGCAAGAATGCTGGTTTGGTCGGCAGAATGACACCAGCTTATTTGTGATAAGCATGGAGTGAGACACAAGGCAGTCAGGAGGATTAAGTTTTAGTTGTATCAACATGTCATAAAACGTTCTTTACTTTCAGCTTTATTTGCCCAATTTAAATAAGACTCTGCAGAAACACTGACACTCCTCAAGGGTCCAGTGCTATATGATGACACTGTGCCTTTAATTGAAAGCAGAGAACAAAGCCTATTAACAATCTTTTAAGTAACTTGCTGTCATTTGCTTTAAAAAGTGAATAATCAAAACACTGAGAGTAAAAGGCGTTTTTGTCTCCAAGGCAGGAAAGGAAGTATTTTTCAAACATAAGTATGCACAGCAGAGCCTGGCCAAGTGCCTATTGGCATCTGTGTGTTGATCCAAATGAATTTTAAGATGTTTGTTCTCCCAGAGGATACGTACTGTTAAAAAAAAAAAAAAAATCCATGACTGCTTTTAATCTACCTGAAATATGGGGACACAGACTCGGTATATTTTGTACTTGCTTTATACTATACATGTTCCTTTTAGCTTGCTGCAGCATCACTAGGGTAATTCTGTTACTATACCAACAGTAAATAACTAACATTTCCCAGAACAACCGCACAGTGTCTTATAAAGTCATCTGCTTTTCTCTCAGCAACGAATTCTTGTTACGGATATATGGTACAGAACAGCTCACGCTGTTACTCCAACAAATTACACTGCTGTTAACTTAGGTAATAAGTGAATTTTTTCCACTTGTTGTGTTTTGTTGTTGCTTTTTTTCTCCAGCATTTGCTCCCCATATGTGGTTTGCTTCTTCAAGTGTTGATTTCTCATAGTTGAGACTTTCCCTGCCTTTTATCCACCAGGCTAATTGCAGTCTTATTCTTTTCCATTTAACAAGAGCTGACATCCAGCTCAGCACTCTGTGAAACAGGAAGCGATGGAGATCCTGCTCCAAGGAGGTGACAGTTTAAATAGCTCTCAGATGGGCATATGAGGGCTGCAGCTTCAGGCCCTATAGAAGTGACCCCACACTAGGGTCAGAGCAGCCTTGGCAGCACAGGGCTGTATCTCCCAACAGCCCTACAGGGACAGAGCCCTTTCTGACCCTTTGGAGAAGCTTTAACACACAAGTCATCGACCCCTCACCCCAGCTGGATACCCAGCACAGCTACACAGTACCGCAGCCCCGACAGCTGACCTCCTTTGTGTCACCGTGCCTCAGCATTCCCTGCCATCTCACTTCACCACCAGTGGTAAGCAGAGACAGGCAGAGAGCTAGCGTAATCCCAGAGCCTGTCCCTCTGCTGTAGGGCATACTAGAGGCTTCCCAATTTGCCCTAGAGGCCAGCAAGGCACCCCCAGTGTATTTTAGACACCATAGAAGATCCCTGCAAGTGCCCACCGTGCTTTATAGCCCCCTCTATACTCTAGGATGCCAGAAAAGACTCCAAAGAAACCTCACTGCTTTCTATAGACTGCAGAGGCCTCCCTGGGTCAATAAACATGCCCTCCATGTTCACTGGTTTGTCCTAGAAGCTTCCTAGTGTGCACTAGAGGACTCCACAGAGCCCTCCAGGGTGCTCTAGGGCATAATGGAGTGCTCCCAGAAATCCTGAGTGTGCTCTAAGATGCACCAGAGGTCTCCCAGAGTACCCTGAGGACACCCAGGTCCTCCCAGTGTAACCTAAGATACAGTAGAATGCTCCCATAACTCCTAAGTGTGCTGTAGAGTGCCCTAGAGACATCCTAGTGTGCAACTGAAGACTCCCAGGACTCCCCAAGCATACTCAAGAGCACTGCAGTACTAACACAGCCCCCTGGTGTGCCCTAAGGTGACCTAGAGACGTTCCAGGACCGCACAGTGCACTCCAGGGTCTGTTAAACAGCTCCCAGTGCTCTTCACTGTGCACTGGTGTGCCCTATAGGGGGCATGTCCAACCCATGGCCTGCAGCCCAAACGCGGCCCAGCCCAGCTCACCCTGCTGGCTAAAAGCTCCTGCTGTTCATGTGACTGAACTCCAAGAAGGCTTCTTGGTAAATGAGTTCATTCCCTAAGAAGCTCTTGGACTCAACCCAGAAGGTAATAGCATCAGTGAAGCTATTTGGTTTACTAACGTGGAAAGCATAACAAATATTTTATTACTTCTATGTATAATTGGAACATCGAGTTGTGTACTATACACATCTTACATCTTTGAATGCCGTATTAGCTAACCTCATCAGAGGAAAAAGCAAGCTGCCGCTGTAGTAACATAAAGACCTGCAAATTGTGGAATGTATTTAACAAATCAGTGTGTTACTGTGATTTCTAGATTAGTACACAAGGCTAATGCGTTGGCTAACTGCACGAAAACACACACCAAGCTTGTGCAGGAATGGCTCTTCTAAGCAAGCAGGAGAAGGAGATTAAGGGCTATGGGATTTCAGTATCCGATGCAGTCTTTATTCCGTTTTCATGTGATTTTGTGAAAATTTCATACTTCTGTCACTAGATGGTGTATTTAACTAAGTCTGAGCATTCTCAATGAGACAACTTTATAGATCGTCAGGAAATATTGTTATGCAGCCCCCCAGTGTTGATAATTGTGCAAGCAATTCCTTTTGGAGATAACACGGCAAAAATATATTAACACCACTCACAACTTTAGCTTTTCTTTTACCAAAAAAAAACCCATAATTTTCATTGCAGCTTCCTTAGTAAAATAATTAATAGCTGCATTATGTTGACTGTATCACAACACCGTATATCCACAAAACAGCTGAACAGCTAAGTAAAGCAAGCTTTTGCATCAGGCACTCACCACCCAGCTTCTCTGCCATGTTACGCTTTCTCCAGTCACGTAAGCAAGTCTCATGAACGCTGCTGGGCTCAGTTCAGTCTGCCCTTGTAAAATCTGTGCTGGTGTATTTCTTTCTAAGGGTTTGACGGGCAGAAAGTATTTGCAGCATCTCTGGTTAGCGACGCTAGAACTGAAAAATGATGTTTTACAAAACCCTGAGCGGTTTTCCTTCTCTAACTATTGTTCTATCAGGAAAAGCGTGTGACCTGATTGACAGAGGAGACAACACTTATGGAGGAAAATGGGTCATTAATCCCAGCGGCGGCTTGATTTCAAAGGGACATCCACTTGGTGCTACAGGTAATGCAAACGCATTTCACTCGGTCATACCTTTCAGGTACAGAGCAGTTCTGGAGCAGGCAGGTGCTTCCCACTTGAGTTTGTATGGGCAAAAGGGGACTCTGTAAGACCAGTAAGAGTTCTGGAGTCGATTCTCATTTCTGACTCACACAGATGTGAGTCAGATGGAATTGTAAATTGTGATGGAAATGTAAAACTTCTTACTCATCCTTTCCATAATGTTTCTTAGGAACATATAAAATTCACTGCATTTAATGCAGGTTCTGCCTGAGCCTTGCCCATGCAGTTGCCTATGGGTAGGGATGGAGTTCTGCGGACAGTAAGATAGAAGAAATTTGTGCAGTGAAACTGGATCATAACTGCAGAATAGTATGGCGAGACAAATGGTAAATGTAATCTTAAAATCAAGTCTGCACTGAAAAGGGATTAATATTCATTTAAGGCCTTCCAAGAAAATATCTTCCTAAGTTATCTGGGCAGTAAAGTCTTAACATTCTCAAATCACATTGCATGCATTCATTTAATATCTTACTAGGAAGCAAGTTCACAGAGCACGCCTGCAATGTGTTCCTTCCCTCTGTTAACCAGCTAGGCCAGCAGTAATTTTAATTATAATACAGTCTGTATTTGAGGACTAAGAAGTGTGGCTCTTAGGCACGCACCAAGATGGCGGCATGTGGGCACCATCCCCGCAGCACAGCCTGGCCAGAAGGAGGCCATAAGTGACAATCTGCACAAAATACTCAACTTAGTGCATGAATATGAAGTCTACGTCTATACATCCAAGGAAGAGATGCACAGAAGAACAGGAAAATTATATTTAATTTTCTATTAAACTTCCAGCCAGAATACATGTTCCCAAAACAGAAGTTAAAGCTTTTACAGGTAAGATAAGAGTACAGATAATAAATTCATAATGATCAACACCGGATTTTCTCAGGAGAAAACAGGTAAATATTGGCTATATTCCCTCTCTCCTCTCCTGGCAAACTTTATCTTTGTTCAAAGGTGAAGTACTATCAAATCCTGTGAATCTCAAAGCAACATT
This sequence comes from Numida meleagris, assembly GCF_002078875.1. NCBI lineage: Eukaryota > Metazoa > Chordata > Aves > Galliformes > Numididae > Numida > Numida meleagris. The sequence continues at coordinate 24,615,296 of NC_034415.1, read as the reverse complement.
CCAGTTGCTACCTACCTGTGGAGAGCTTTAACTCCAAAACAGTAATAAGAAAAGTATTTTATAGCAAATTCCTGAAGGCTATTTTAAAAACATTGTTAGAGATCCCCCTTTATAAGACCGTTTTAATTTAAGCAGCAGGAGGTTTGTTAGAACAGAAGTCTGAAAGCATTTGCATGATCTGCTATTACAGTCTTCTAAAAATGCAAATTTAAGTGATAAGTCAAACTATTTGTGACCTTCCTCACTCTCTTTCCAACTAACCTGAACAACAATACGCAGCCTCAATCAACTCTGAGTTTTATAAAATTTTTCTTAGATTAAAACAAAAATTTGTTTTCATAATACGCACCATAAACCATTTGCAAGTTATTACCTCAAGCTTAGCCTAAAAATCTTCACCGTTTACCAACTGATGGAAGATATTAAATGAGTTAAGGTCTCTAACCACACAATTTAGGTGAGAGAGGTCCAATTAAGCCCAGTCTGTGCCATGTTATCAACATCCAGCATCATTCTCATTTGCTGTAAAGATTATGAAGTACTGACTGTTACTTCAGCAAGCTCAAAGTTTAGCTTTTCCTGGCTGAAGTTGTAGGTTCTGAAGTTTCATTGCCATGCCCATGTTCCCAGAAATCTTCAATTTGCCTTGAAAGAAAGCCTAAAGAGAAAAAAAAAATGTATGAAATGCAATAGCAATACAACACATTTCCCCAGACATACTCCTCTCAAAAGTTATGCACTGTTATACACCTGCAGGTCTTGGCCTGCAATACTGTAATTCCAGCAGTTCTGTCAGACACCCGATATTCATCAACAATCGTCATTTTCTGACACTAAAAGGAAGAACAGTAGGCTGAGAAAGCATACTTACTATCTTTGTGATACCTGATGAGAATAGACTTAGTACTGCATTATTACTTGCGTTACTAGAAAGCCCTCCCAGCCATGCAGTTTTACAGGAAAGAGTTTATTCAAATAATTTAAACTGAAATACACTGAAAAAAAGCCCCAAAGTATTGGCACTATCATACTTTCCTCTATATTGCACTTACTGTCTGAGGATTCATTTTGCCAGTCATCAAAGCTAACAGATCGGTGTCAGCCATTGTAATTGTACAATCTGCCTTCTTATCTGTAAAACAGAGTTGACTGTGAAGATTCAAACAGACAGAACAGTAACACAAGCTGCAAATCCCTGAAGGATCTGTTGATACTCCAGTTTAGCACAACAGTACCTGAAGCACTTTTAAATAAGGGTCACTAAAAAAATATATATATATATATATATCGTTAAGAGATCACTTAAGACCCATCAGGCATCTGAGACACCTACAGCACAGACCATCCCAACACTGAAGGAAGACAGAGCTTTCTGAACAGTGCTAAGCAAACCCATTCATTAAAAAAATCTACTTGCAATCATATAGAATATTAATTACAGATGTTCACAGTTGTCCTAAGTTTCATCAAGCTAGTATTAAGATCAACACAAAATAAGTGTGCTTTCCCCTGATACTTTCCAAAGATACTTATCACTGAATTTTCCTCCCTTCTCCTCAAGTGGGAACATGAGCATTCTAAAAGCTCTCATTTGAATGTTTTAGCATCTTCTTACAAGAAATGACTAGATATTTTTAAACATCCAGATGTAAGTATTAACACATACAGCAAAGGGCTAAAAACTTCACACGCCTTTTCCTCCAGTCACTGTATTACTAAACTTAAATCTTCATAAGATTTTTCGGACTGAATGATCTTGTAGGTCTTTTCCAACCTACCTGATTCTATGATAAAATCTTGCCCACACAACAGAAGAGAGTACTTTTCTCCCCATAATATCTTAGATAAATTCCAAATCAATCTCCTTTCACATTTTTAATTAAAGCTTTACAATGCAGGCTCACGGGCAGGTAAGATTTTGAGAACAGAATGTCGTCTTTGGCTTTATCTCTACATTAACAAGATGCAGGTATTAACACAGGACACTTCCATGGCAAGGGTACAAATCCTTTGTCTCCAATACTTTTATTGGAAACCCACCACCACCACCCAGTCCATCAGCGTTATTTATGTCTGCCCTTTTTAAAATGCACCTAAAGTTTATGTCAGCTAGTACAGTATTGAAATCAGGTAAGTTTTATTGCTTAACTAGCTGCAGGGAAGGATCTGGACAAGACAGACCAGTCTACCACCTACTGGTGTCTCCAACAAAGCACCTGACAAAACAGAACAAAAACTAACAAAAAAAAACACACACACAAACCCACAAAGCAGAACAAAGAGTTCTGTTTTTTTCTCTCCTGGTCCCTATGGGAGTTGAGTGACACACCTGGCGGGCACCTCTATCAAAACATGCATCTACCCACACAAAATTCACAGTAGGCAAAATCTTGGTCCTAAACACCATGGAATAAAAGCGTCAGCAGTCAGGAAAGTTTATAACTAAAGTAATTCTAACTCCAGTTTTGTTTGTGATCACTACAGCTTCAGCAAAACAGGGAATTTATAGCCTTTACGTTCATTTTATGCATTTTCTGCAACGACATAATAAAATAACACTGACCTGAATTAACTGCTACTGAGCCTTTCCCATTCTTCACGTCTACTATCCAAGTTGCCTCCTTCCCACCAGGACCATCTTTTATTTTGAAGGCAAAGACACCACCAATTTTCTTGACAAATTGCTCTCCTTCCTGTAATGGATATGTAATGTGCATATTACTCATTTTCTTTGGAAGAATTTTAAAACAGTTAAACAGAAAGTACTTTAAAAAAAAACTTCACCCTCTCTACTAACAACTTCACTTTCCCTCTATATTTAAACAGCCACTAAGAGAAAAAACACCCATGGCCATCTTTCTCTATTATCCAGCAAAACAAAACAAAAAAGACAGTTTTGTCGTAACAGTCTTGTCTTGCTTTAAGTCTCCCAAAAGGGCGACCAAGATGATCAGAGGGCTGGAGCACCTCTCCTGTGAGGAAAGGCCGAGCAAACTGGGCTTGTTTAGTTTGGAGAAGAGAAGGCTCCGGGGAGACCTCATTGTGGCCTTCCAATACTTGAAGGGAGCGTATAAACAGGAGGGGGATCGTTTGTGAGGGTGGACAGCGATAGGACAAGGGGGAATGGTTTTAAGCTGAGACAGGAGAGATTTAGGTTAGATGTTAGGAGGAAGTTTTTCACACAGAGGGTGGTGACGCACTGGAAGAGGTTGCCCAGGGAGGTTGTGGATGCCCCGTCCCTGGAGGCATTCAAGGCCAGGCTGGACGTGGCTCTGGGCAGCCTGGTCAAGTGGTTGGCAACCCTGCACTTAGCAGGGGGGTTGAGACTCGATGATCCTTGAGGTCCTTTTCAACCCAGGCCATTCTATGTTTCTATGAAAACGTGATTTCTTCTTTTACTCATGCTTACAAAGCAATAGACACCAAACTTGTGATCCTGTGAGCTCCTCATATACGGCCTAAATGTGCCTCTAGGGCTGCTTTATGGTACAGAACTGACAGAGTTCTGACAGTGAACTGTTTCAATGAGCAGTACTGAAAAGGTGATTCATGCTACTATATTCCCTCCAGGTTTTGCACATGTCTTGTCACAAATTAAAAAGGCATTACAGATAAAAGAAGTCCCGGAATACCTCTTGGAGCTTCTTTTCGATCTCTTTGAAGACCAAATGTGACTTAAATCCATCAACAGCTGCACTGAGTGGCACAGCTGTAACTCGGCCATCACTGGGGGAGAAAAAAAAAAAAATAATCACATTTTCAACATCTTCAAATTATTGCAAAAAGGTCAACACCATTGAGAAGAGCCACACTGAAACGCTTCAGCAATACAGGGCAACAACCCCACCAAATTGAAGTGGAGCTGACTTTCTGGAGGGTGAGACAGCAGTGCCACAGCCACTTCCAGCACGCAGCTGCTTCAGATGTGCGGACAGGGCACTCACGGTAAGGAAAGTAAATCATCAAGATCAATCAGCCAACTCTATCGCCACACTGTGTGCAAAGAGAGAAACAGCACACGCACCATCTCAAGGCCTACATTTTTCTTTGTGACCAGAAGTTCAGTTGTATTCCCAGAAGAGGTCCTAAATTCTCCCACCTTGCTTAACATCTTGTAGTTAACATTACTCCTAGCTTCAATTTACAGTAGAAGCTACATAGATTCATTGCCCCATTACAGCAAATATGCGGAGTCTTTTTTACCCAGAAAAGTGAGACTTAAGCATTTTCACAGCCTTGAGTACCTTCTGTGAAATAAGTCGATATCTTAAGTAGCCAGTCAGTTGGTTCAACTTTTGTTTTATTTTGTATATTCTAAAATTAACTGGCTACAGGAGCTATTTGGGAGGATTTTGCACATGTAAGAAAAGCTTCAGCCCTATAGCTCATCAGGCACTGATGTACTTCCCACTTTCTCCCTGAGAGGCCCCACTGAGTCAGAGAACTGCCTCTTTGCAGAACTATATCTCATGTACCTTCTCAACAAGCCATCATCAAATCTAATGCTACATGTCCTGCTCCAGCTCATGCAAGACATCAGTCATTCACAGACCAGCAATGCTGGTTCCCCTTTTCCCTCACATTTCACTTGCATCTTTTCACTGTTCCAGGAGGTACTGAGCACAGCTCATGATCCCGCCATCATTCCGGATCTCTACCCTGCACAGCCTGACAGGAGCACGAAACCCAATTCCTCATTTCTGCAGGGGCATCTGGAGATTAACTGGGTATAGAGATATCCAAAGAAATGGCAATATGTGCAGCTGGAAAAAGCAAGTTTATAATTGTCATCATCTCTCCTGGAAGTAGAGTTCAAAGCTGTGGTCAAGTATGATACTGCTGAAGTGACAGAATCACTTGAAGAAGAGCTGCCAGAACTTATTTGCGTGGTGCAAAGAGCAAAGCGCTCCTGTAGATGTTTGCTAGGGGAGCAACTGTAGGGACTGTGTCATTTGAAGGCAAAGCATAACTCTGCTAATAAACAAAGGTTGTACCTGCAGGACGTAAAGCTGCAAGGTACCTACAGAAAAAAAAGAACTGTTTATAAAACTAATCCAAAACAAATCAAGTTCTGCTATCACTTACATCTTGAAATAATTTCTTGGCAACTCTTACCAAACCCACTGATTACAGGCTGGATCTGGATCTAATGACTAGGTCTGCACACACTTCTTAACTGTGCAGTGCCGCTGCCTTTCCCTCGCTTACACAACGCACAGCACCGCTCAGTTACGTAACTGCTGTCTCAACACATCAGCTGCACTGTTTTCATTCCAAAGTCTCGTACACGCTGGTGGAAATCCCTGTGCCAAAGCCTTTCAGAGAACTCGTGATCTGCAAACACCTTTAATGCAGGTGAAACATGGGCTGCTATGGGGGTGGGCAACGGCAGTGCCCGGGCTGGGTGCCCCATCCCTGGAGGTGCCCACGGCCACGACCAGGCCCGGGGCAGCAGAGCTGGGGCGGGGGGCTCTGGGGTCCCAACCCAACCACTCTGTGATTCTCTGCTTCGAGCTGCCCCTATTAAATAACAAATAGATTTCTCGATGCCAATGAAAGTGAAATGAAATGGAAATGAAGTCGTTGCTTTGGGAGAACCTTTACCTGCAGATGCAAGGCATACCAACAGAAGCACGTACCCCGCTCTCTATGCTCACAGGCAGTTTTACAGATAAAGCTTAAAGCAACGGCAAAGCAGAGCACGGCCTAAAGCATCGCCCTCAGACGTACGGCTGCGCACACGCGGTCGCCGCCACCTCCTGCGTGCAGGGCCCCCGAGCAGCAGGCCCCGGCTACGAGTCATGCCTTCGAGCCCCGCTTCGTCCGCGGAAAGGCAGCTCGGGGTGCTGGGAGCAGAGGCAGCGCCACTTCCCACCACCACGGCGGAGCCGCAGGCAGCGCCCGGCCCCGCTCACACACCGCGCAGCTCCGCCGCTCGGAGCCGCTTCCCGCACCGCACGCACGCGGCACAGAGCTGCCCCTCAGGACCCTGCCCGCCCTCAGGCCCGGCGCTCACCTGCCGGCTCCGGGGAAGCCCATGGCGTAGAGTGTCACCACCACGGCCCCGCCGAGGCCCAGGTTGTGCTGCAGCGCCCGCCTCGCGCCGCCCACCTGCCGCCTCCCGGCCAGGCCGCGCAGCTGCCAGCAGAGTTCGGCGCACTGCGCCAGGCCTGAAACATCGAGCACAGAGCGCGTCGGCGCGGGGCGGAGCTGGGCGGGAACCTGAGCGCCCTGCGCTCCCACAGGGCTGGCCTCGGGCTGCTCCATAGGGAAACGAACCGGCCGCCTGCAGGCACGGCACGGCACGTTCTGCATTTGCATGGTTCTTCTCAATCCTTTGCAGTCAAGAGAAGCACAGATACCAGTAATTGCCTCTACATTTATCGCCGTGGAACTGACAAGAATTAACGTGTCCCCAGCAATGGAATTCTTCTATCACAGATACTCGTGCTCCCAATTTTCCCAATGTTTTTTTTTTTTTTTTTTAACCCCGAATTGACAGCAGGTGACCGAGCTGTTGCAGTTACTTAGATTAAGATGTGTTATTTACAAGGTTTCTTTCCTGCCACCTGCTCATTCCAAACTAAGAAGGTGCATTATCCTCACAAATTCAAACACCCCTGAAGAGCCACCTCATCTGAGAGGAAGGCGAGCAGGTTAAAGAACACAGAGGAAAGCCTGTATTGCTGGGAAACAGGGACGGACCCTTTGATGGAATAACATCAGATAAGAATTTTGAGATCCAGAGGTTAACAGAACTAGCATTTCTTAGAGCTGCCGGTGCTACAAGCAATTCGAATGTGGTAAATGTCCCCAAAAGCCCAGTTTTAAAGTATGACAACAAATGAAAAGAGTTATTGAAACTTACGTCAACAGAAGTTGTATTACTAAGCAATTATTTAGGAAAAAAATGGTAAGACTGTTTGTAGGTTGTGTTAATGACACCACAAAAAGCAGCACCATCAAATTAAAGAAGTGCTAATGATCCCGTTCACACCCCAAGCCCTTTGGCAGGTCTGCCTGCCCTGTGCCTGCATGAGTCAGAAATGAGAATCGACTCCAGAACTCTTACTGGTCTTACAGAGTCCCCTTTTGCCCATACAAACTCAAGTGGGAAGCACCTGCCTGCTCCAGAACTGCTCTGTACCTGAAAGGTATGACCGAGTGAAATGCGTTTGCATTACCTGTAGCACCAAGTGGATGTCCCTTTGAAATCAAGCCGCCGCTGGGATTAATGACCCATTTTCCTCCATAAGTGTTGTCTCCTCTGTCAATCAGGTCACACGCTTTTCCTGATAGAACAATAGTTAGAGAAGGAAAACCGCTCAGGGTTTTGTAAAACATCATTTTTCAGTTCTAGCGTCGCTAACCAGAGATGCTGCAAATACTTTCTGCCCGTCAAACCCTTAGAAAGAAATACACCAGCACAGATTTTACAAGGGCAGACTGAACTGAGCCCAGCAGCGTTCATGAGACTTGCTTACGTGACTGGAGAAAGCGTAACATGGCAGAGAAGCCGGGTGGTGAGTGCCTGATGCAAAGGCTTGCTTTACTTAGCTGTTCAGCTGTTTTGTGGCTATACGGTGTTGTGATACAGTCAACATAATGCAGCTATTAATTATTTTACTAAGGAAGCTGCAATGAAAATTATGTTTTTTTTTGGTAAAAGAAAGGTTAGTTGTAATTAGTGACCGCTGTTAAAATATTTTTGCTGTGTTATCTCCATAAGGAATTGCTTGCACAATTATCATAAACGCTGGGGGGCTGCATAGCAATGTTTCCTGACAATCTATAAAGTTGTCTCGTTGAGAATGCTCAGACTTAGTAAAATACACCATCGAGGGACAAAAGTTTGATACTTTCTCAAAATCACAAAATAACAAAATTAGATAAAGACTGCATCGAATACTGAAATACCATAGCCCTTAATCTCCTTCTCCTGCTTGCTTAGAAGAGCCATTCCTGCACAAGCTTGCTGTGTGATTTAGTACAGTTGCCCAACACTTTAATTTGCCTTGTGTACTAATCTAGAAATCACAGTAACACACTGATTTGTTAAATACATTCCAGAATTTGCAGGTCTTCTTTATGTTACCACATAGGCAGCTTGCTTTTTCCTCTGATGAGATTAGCTAATACGGCATTCAAATAGATAAGATCTGCACAGTACACAACTCAAAGTTCTAGTTAAAAGTAAAAGTAAAAATAAAAAGTAAAAAAAAAGTTAAAAAAAAAAAGTAAAAAGTTAATAGTAAAAGTAAAAAGATATTCGTAACACTTTCCATTTTAGTAAAACAAAGAGCTTCACTGATGCTATTACCTTCTGGGCAGAGTCCAAGAGCTTCATATGTAATGAACTCGTTAACTGAGAAGCAGTCATGGAGTTCAATCACATCGACATCCGTAGGTTTTAGGCCCGCTTTTTTAAAGCATTTTTCTGCAGCTTTTTTAGTCATATCATAACCAACCTGCAAGAATTTAAAATAACATTAAAGAAACAGACTATTTCATTGCTATGTTTAATTTTTAATGTGCTTCTATTTATTCTGCAAGTGAAGATAACCTGTTGGAGGTGGCATTCTCGTTCACTTCAATGCATCTCATACCACGGCCTTTCATGACTACACAACAGGTTATTTCAGCTCTGGAATTATATTACCATAAGGAAAATTGATTTAAGTTTTATTTATCTTATTAACAGAGAAATTATACAAATGGCTTTGCATAAGAAACTACATCTCTTCCAGTTCAAATTTCTATTAAGTAGTCTTTAAATAATTAAACAGATTTTTAATGTTTATATATTTCTTGGTGTTATTCCGTAACTATGCTGTTTGCCCAATTCACCTGGTTAAACTTAAGTTTGTTTGCTTACTGACTGACAGTCCACACTATCATTAGGACTTGCAAATATTAAAAAAAAATCCTGATTATTATGGACTACAGGACTGCAAACCTACCATCTTCATACAACTGTTCTCTTCAAATGTGCTTGGGTAGTCGGTAGCCATCACCTGGGCTAGAATTTCCACAGCTTGAGGCTGCAACTTATGCCTTTTCACAAAGTCCTCACTGGCCAAAATTGCAGCTGCAGCACCATTTGATGTTGGACTAATGGAAAGAAAAATAACGTCATCATTCTGAATTATTAATGCTGATCTTCCATAGAATTATATTTGAAAACAAAGGAAAAAAATGCATTTTGACTGATGGAATTGTAACTATAAATTCCATAAGTGTTTGCAGAAGACCTCCAGTTTTTAATGCTGCCCACAGCAGTAACATATATACAAACTTTGAAGAGCATGACATCTAAAAAATTAGAAAATACTTAAAATGAACTGTAACTTTTAATAGTAAACAAACTTTATTTAAATAGATGTACTACCAAATTTGTCTTAACAAGATTTCTTTCCCAATGTGAAGTTCTCTCCTTACCAACACTGTAAGACAGTCAAGAAATCAAAAATTTTGCGAGACTGCAGAACTTCATCTAATGTGTATTCCTTTTGGAACTGGGAATACCTACGAAAAAGAAAGATGTCATTTTAGTTTTAGGACAGTCCTTAGGAGTAGATATCACTAATATCTCACCATCATGCAACTATGTAGCTGCTTTTACTAAGTACAAGACAGAGGATATAGACTTTATACTGGGTATAATTCTCATTCCATAATAAACAACATATTTTAAGTATTTCTAAAAATAATATCAGTTCTGCAGGAACTGTGTACTGGCAACAAACACTCAATATGGAGTTGGAGTGCTTTACTCACGGGTTGTTGGTTGAATGGCTGTGGTTCTTCCATGCAATTTTTGCAAAGTATTCTGGATTTGTCCCTGGAAGGAGAAAGTAAGCAGTGTTGAAATACTTGGTTTAAACACAACATTCTAAGACAACTTTTTAAGTACTGTATTAGTGTCATAAGAATTTGACCTTCACAAACAACTTTACAAGAGACTGCATCAAAACCTTCTTTTAATTCAACATAATTCTAAGAAAGGTGGTTGAGTTTTAGATAACAGATTACCCTAGTTGGATATTCTATGCTCCCTAACATAAAAATGGAGAAAATTAGTGCATTTATTTATTGCTATATTACTGCAACTTGAACACTACTTTTCATAGCAGGACAAAACAGTTGCTGTGAAATATTGGCCTTCTAAAACTTTTCCATATGCCAGCCTAAACCTAGGTGTAAATAAAAGATGCTGAACAGACTGGGATGCTATCTGGGAGGCAGTTCCCTTATCTGGTGAGACAGTAAGAAATGGCTGTGGCAACAGCCTAGTACTATATATCGAATCAAACAACCAGAAGCTTTTGTCACAAAATTCAGTCACAGCCCTGTCTACCCCTCCTAAGAGAAAAGGAAAGAATGAAGGAGGTTGCACAATCTTTTTGCTTAGACCTTACAGAAGCACAAACCATACCGTTATGGTGACTACCAGATTCTCTGTATCAGTGTTTTATTCCCAAAGGTGTTGTTCGCCTACACCTCACCCACTTTTCCTGTAGACAGCCCTTTACCCAAAGTTATTCCCACACCATAGCTGTGCACCTTGCAGCTGTAGTACTTGTGTGAAAGAAAGAACACTGAATGCTATCGCTTTTTAAAAGTGAAATTCTAGGATATGTATTTTTAAAATCACTTCATGAAGAGATGGTAATGGCAAAATGTATTCTAACAATACCGTATTTCTCCATATGCTCTTTGCCTGCATTTGCAAACATCTGCGGTGTTACTGGAGCACTTGCTAAGCCGTATTTATTTATCATGATTTCTAAATGTTTGTCCATCGGATTAGTTCTGTCTGAAAACTAAAAAGAAGAGAAATAGTTATAAAGTAAATCATAATTTCCTTATCTTTACAACATTCTGACAACAGCAGAATAGAGGGTGTTTTGATATTTTAACAATTCCCCTGGAGTATGTTTTGCCATTCAGTGACCCGTTTTGAAGCTTTTTTAATAGCCCAACTATGAGAGTAAACAAGGAGAAAACAATGACCTCTATCATCACTACACTGATTTGGGGCAAGGACCACCCCTATCAGATTTTTATCACTATTTTCAGCTGAAAACTTGGGCAATTTTTCACCTCAACTTAAGAACTTATCATTACTACAGTTCCAAGTTATAAAATTAATCAAACTTTCTATGACATAGATGAAATACTGTAAAGCATGTAAAGAATAACTCTGACTCATTTCAAACAATTGTTAAATTTAACGTTTCTCACCCAAACTTCTGCATAAATTATTAGATTTGGTAGTTCTGTAGTTAAATGACATATGGGCTCTAATATTGCTTGCCATAAGCAATGCCACACTTCTCCAATCAAAACCAAGACAGAGCAGTTTACTGAAGCCCTTTGTTTGGGGGAAAACTCGTTAACTGGTCAATCGAATAGAATCTGGGCCTTATGGCTGGATTCTTTTCTTTAATCTGCTCTTTCATTTTGAGAAAGACACATCAGTTACTCAATACTTCAATATTCCACTTAGTATTTTCATTGTTCTCTATTAGCCCCACCCTAAATGCATTCTTTGCAAAGTTCTACAAGCATGATGGGCTACTTACTTAGAATTAATTCTAAAACATTCCATGCAAAATTTGCACATCATAGCTGCAATAAGTATCATAAAACTCATTACAAGTTTCTGTGAATAAAAAAAAGCTTTATTTTTTAACTATCTACAGCAGTTATGTCAAACCAGCTCACACTTATAAGAATGTCTCAGAGAATGAGGAGGTGTTTTCCATCTGTGAATACAATGAAATATGTAAAATGTTCAGACACTTACACCCGAAGCAAGGGATCCTTTTGCCATTCTCTCAAAGCCAAGTGCCAGAACACAGTCTGCCAAACCTTAAAATAAATTTTTTGGCTATTAAAAACACAATTTAGCTATAAGTAACAATACATACTATCAACTTTCTCATTACAATAAATATCCCTAACATCTACCAGCCACTCTTCCTCCGTTCTCAATTTTTAAAAGTGAGTCCAAGATGGGATGGGGATGGTTCTGTTACAAAAACATTAACACTGAAGATTGAGACATCACTGGAGGGCTTAGGTTTATTTTTGAACAGTTCTCCACAGTTTGAGAACAATTATCTTACATGACCAAGCACTTATACCTCTGCCAGAAATACCAGAATAATTGTATGGAACCTTCCTACAGTTGTTACAGAAACATAAGCAATTAAGTGCAAGGAAGTATCAGAAACCACAAAGGAACTTAAGAAACAGAAGGAACAAGTTATATTTATAGAAATAAGGACTGTGAATTACTCAGCTGCAGAGCAAAACAACTCACCTCCCTCCACCAGTTGTCTGGCCATGAACAAAGCAGTAGATCCAGTAGCGCAGTTGTTGTTAACATTAATGATAGGAATGCCAGTTAAACCCAAACCGTGATAGATGGCCCGCTGTCCACAGGTTGAGTCACCTGCACGCAGAGACGTAACGTTAACACAAGGTACATACATACTGGCTTCATCAGCAACAAGAAATCCCACCAAGTATAGGCAATGCTACTGCTTAAACCTGAAAGTCTGAACTGCCATCTTGACTGTCTCTCAGACACGCACAGCACACGAATCTCAGAAAGATGCAAATCATCAGACTTTAAAAATCAGGAGTTTTTTATTACCTGAAACTGTGGGAAATTGATGGAATCTCCCATACTATATCCGCACAGACATGGATAAACATCACCCACATCCGTGAGTGTCACAGAGGCCATATCCCAAGCACAAGATGTTACTCACCATAAACATAACCCACGCAGGCCTGCTCCACTGCTGAATAGGGAATCCCAGCATCAGCTAAAGCCTTCTGGCCTAAAGAATTTTAGAAGTTGGGGAGAAAATGAAAGAAGTTCTGAAAAAAGGCAGCTCTCACAGTCATAACAAGCAGGCTTAGCTTAGTGTGTGTGATTCACGCGTCTACACAAAAAGCAGAGTGGTGAAAGTTCTCTGCTGCATGACATGAATGGTTCATAAAGTTCTGCATCTTAACTCTCACAAGGACAAGCTTGCGGTGTTCTAAGTTCTCAGCAAGCTCCTTTCTGAGCAAATGCCAACCAATCAGTCCTGTATTCATGCACAAAGGTTGTGGTTGTTCCCAGTGGAAGCACGTTTGAGTGGCATGCACAGAGAGGAAAGGATGTGACCGATTCAATCTTAAGGCATCCTCCTGACTTCAGTCCTGCAAGGCGGTGAGTTGCACAGGTCAGCTGGGGATTCCATGAAAGTGGTCTTTCTTAGCACTTTTAGATTTGCTTTTTATGTGTGCCTGTTTTACCGAATAGTTGTTTTTTTCTTAAGTATAAGAAGGAGATTAACTGTAAGACTTAAAATAGCACTGGTGGTCAAACTAAATGCTTCTATATTGCTGACTTACCTGCCTCTTTAGCCAGGTCAGGATAATCAGCGCTGTTCTCACTGGGCTTTGCAAACTGACAAGAAAAAAAAAAAAAACACAGAACAAATCACAGTGAGATTTAACACAGCCTTTGCTCAGATGGGTACATTGGCCTCAGTGATCCACCTGGAGGCATACCGTGTTTCTACGACTTAAGAGCTACAGAGGAACATGTTTGTAAACAATCCGTTCTAAACCCCCTTTGCTAACGTAAGCCATTTCACTGACCCAAAACCACGCGGCCAAAGTCCGCGCAGCTCCGGGCGCTGCTGCCCAGGCGCCGCGCTGACCGAAGCCGCCCGGTAACGCCAAGGAAAGAAGCGGCGCGTCCCCGCCGCCCGCAGCTCCGCCAAATCCCCGCGCCGCGCCCCGTCACCGCGTCCCAACGGGCGCTCGTCGCTTTGCGGCTCACCCTGCGCCGCGCGGCCTGGCCCCGCACCGTGCCCCCCGCGACCGGAGCGCACCGAGCACGTTTGTTTTCCTTTCTCCGTCATTACCGCATCACCGCTAAGCAGCCTCAGCGCTGACAGCTCTACGCATCGTTGGGCGTTTCACGCGCTTTCTCCTTGCGCTTCCCCTCCCCCAGCCCCGCACGGCTCCGAACGGCCGCCCGCCCCTCACGGCCGCTCCTCAGCGCTCGGCCCGACCCCGCGCGGGCGCACGGTACCTTGGTCATGCCGACGCCCACCACGAACACCCGGCGCCGCATGGTGCCGCCGGGACCCCTTCCTCCCTCACAGACCCAGCGGAGCGGAGGGACGGGGCTTCTCGCCAGCCGGGCGGGGCCTAGCTCGGGGGGAGGCGGGGCTTCGCCACCGCCCCCTTCTCCTTAAAGACGCAGCGGCCCGGGCCCGGCCCCCGGGTTGAGGAGGAGCCGAGGCGCGGAACGGGCCGAGCGGCGCCATGATGCGGCTGGGGCGGGCGGCGCTGCGCTGGGGCCGCGGGGGGATCGCTACAGCCGTCCCGCGGCGAGGCGCGGAGGTGCAAGTCGGCGGGGACAGCGGCGGTGAGTCCGGCCCGGCCGCGCCCCGCCCCGCCGCGGGAGCCCCGGAGCTCGGCGCGGGGCCCGGCCGCGCCGTGGGGTGGGGCCGGTGTCCTCAGCAGGCTCAGGAGCCGCGCGTTGCGCGCCCGTGCCTCGCCCCGCCCTGAGCAGCGCGTTCCGCGAGCTCGGGAGCGGCCCTTCCCTCCTGCCGCTGGGAAGGTGCCGGCTGGAGCACCGCCGTGCTGCCTGGGATCGGAGAGCGAAGCGGCCGTGGGCCCTCTTCGTGCACAAAGCGTGCAGGAGGCGGCAGCCAATAATTTACAGATCGCGGTGCTGGGCCGGCGTTCGGCTCGGACTTAGGAACTCTGAATGGAGTCCTCTCCACTAATGAGCTTATTCACCTTAAACGAAACGGAGCTGCAATTTGGGGGCAGTTGTGGAGCACGAACCCAGTCTGTGTCTGTCTCATGCAAACAGCAGTTCCCAGGAGATGTTTATTTTCTCATTAAGAGATAAACACAGACTGTAAATTAAAACCTGAATTAAGTAGCACTTGAAACAGAAATGTAATATAGATTTTTTTTCCCCCGTTACTGCAGTGTTTCTACAACATACTCTTGGAGGTGATGTTCATTATTATTTTTTAAGATCTGCTTATTTATGTTACTTGTAGTGCTACTGAATTTTACGGTCACCTCGAATACAGGATTTCATAGGCACTGAATTTCTTGGCACCAACTTTCCTGCTTTTCCTGGCATCACCACTTTTAAAATAATTGGTTGCTTTAGGATATACTTTGTATACATTTTCAGGAAAGAGAAGATGCAGCATATGCAGCTATTGTTCCCATTTGAATTACCGCGGCAGAGAATTAAATGAAATGTAACTGAACTTGTCTCCTATTACAAAGGTATTGCTGAAATCCTAATGAACCGACCCCATGCAAGAAATTCTTTGGGAAAAGTATTTGTAGATGAAGTGAGTATGGCCCTGGCCTGTAAACATGCTTGGAATCACAATCAATTAATCAATGCGATGAGAATTGCTGTGGGAAACACGAAGCCGAGATTTGATCTCCTGAAGGTTGGCATAGGCTGCGTTTGGGGTGAGGCAGGTTAGGCTGAGGGAAAAGATTGCCATGTGTCTGTATCGCAGCAACGCCAGGTGGGGAGCAGATGGATAGCGGAGTTAGGTCAGCTAACTGAGATGCAAGTTAACGTCTTCACTGGAGTAGTTACAGCAAAGACGTACGCACTGTCAGACCTTAGCAGAGCTCTGATGATCTTTGATAATAGTTTACAGAGAGAGTTTGGCTCATACCTGGGCAGGCAGGAGAGTGTAAGGGACACGATCCATTTTGAATGGAGATGAGAAGGAGATGGAGAAACATCCTGAGGCTGGCACAGAGGGATCGCGGATGTGATTTCTGGGAAATTCCTGGCACGGGTAGAGAAATTTAAAAAAAGCATAGATTAGAAGCTTGCTATAATTTCAATGTATACCTCCATATACTTAAAGCTTTTCTTTTTACCTCTCCGTCACAGCTTTTCAGTGCTCTGGAACAGCTCCGCTTTGATGAGAAAGTTCGTGTGGTGGTGTTCAAGAGCAAAGTGAAGGGTGTATTTTGTGCTGGTAGGTAATGGGTCTGCAAACTACAGTTAAAAAGACGTGGCTCATAGGG
This sequence comes from Numida meleagris, assembly GCF_002078875.1. NCBI lineage: Eukaryota > Metazoa > Chordata > Aves > Galliformes > Numididae > Numida > Numida meleagris. Next base: position 24,599,195 of record NC_034415.1, on the reverse strand, counting down.
CTGCATGCTGGTCAGATTGTACAAAAAAGCATTCTAACCTTTTTCTTCCTTCCAATTTAGGTGCAGACCTAAAGGAGCGTGAAAAGATGGACGATGCAGAAGTTGGACACTTTGTTAAAAGGCTGAGAAATCTCATGGATGAAATAGGTATGTGATTAGCTCAGCTGGAAGACCCCCTGACAGAAATGCTGGGGGAGGGGTGGGATATCCATTTAGGAGAGGATCCTTACCTGGCTCCAGCTTATGCCTGATACAAAGATCTGATTAGAATTAAATACTAACTGTGCTGCTGCTGTTTCACAGACAAGATACACTTCAGTACTGAATTCTCTAAGATCAAGAGCAGTGGACAGACATACATACAAGTATCTGCTATTAACAAAGCATTCTGTATAGAATTCCATGTCATCCTTGAGAAACAATGCTAGACAAAGTCAAGCACTCATTATATGATGGTGACCTAAGGAGGAGGGACTTGGACTTCTGAATGTATTTGACGAGTGTCAGGGTATCTATACCTGCCACTCCTCTTTTTTTGGACTCGTGCAATCAATTTTCTTTCCCTATTTAAGAATTGTTGTACTCTTACTAGAGAAATAGCGAAGTCAAATCTGACAGAAATACCAGTGAGAACAGCAGAACAACCAGAATAGAAAACTACTAAATGCTTGAAATGTAGATGTTTATATTCCAGAAGTGACTGCAACAGAGTTTTGGGAATAAAACTTTATAACCTGTATTGTCTTCTCTAGCTGCCCTGCCTGTACCCACAATTGCTGCAATAGATGGCTACGCGCTGGGCGGGGGACTAGAACTGGCGTTGGCTTGTGACCTTCGAGTTGCAGGTCTGTGTGTTGCTTAATATAGGACTGCATTTTAAAGAAAGCCTACCCTCATGATAGCTGACTGTTATAGGAACCTCGTAGGTTAATAGAACTCACACAACTCAAGAAATATGTTGGCATTTGTCCAGAAATTGTTAACATCTAGTTACTTTCAGTAAATTAATTTCCTTGCATACTTTTAGACAAGATTAGGATTCCTTCAGAGAACTATTCACTGGGGGGATTCAATAGTTCTTATGCAATAGTGGGCCAGCACTCTGGCTAGATCTAACATTCTCAAATCAGCTTGGAGAAGTAAGGCTTTTGCTATTTCAGTTCTTTCATCCAATTTTATCCACTATGGGCCTGAAGTTCATTTGTCTATATAATATTGGTACTTACCCCTAATGTGGCAGTCATACACATCGTTCACCTGACTTGAGATGGACATTAAGCACTGTAGTGTTCAGACTTTCTAGCTACCTGGAAAAACATAGTACAGTTCATTTAGGACAGCATGCACGTAAAAAATTAACTAAGTGCCTTTTTTTCTTCAATAGCTTCATCAGCTAAAATGGGTCTTATAGAGACCACAAGAGGGCTTCTCCCAGGAGCAGGTAACCTTCATTGTATCTTCAGCCTCTTACTTTCTCTACTGTTCCATAAATATTCTGCCATTAGAGCACTTGAAGTGTGCTCCTGTTTGGTTTTGAATATAATTTAAGTAACATCATCTACTAGCTTGAGAGATCTCTTAATCTAGAGTTCTGCTCTAAATCCTATCTTGCTGTCAATCGAGGGTGGTCCCTTCACTCCTTTTCCCATTCATTAAAATACTCAGCAGTGCTGAAGACTTTCAGACATTTGTTGAAATGTTGACACATTCAGCCAGTAGTTGTTAACCCTTTGTTATCAGACTTCCCTCTTGCATAAAGAGACAAAATGCTGTTGCTTTTCGGGGCATTTCTCAGAAATGGAAAATGGTGTTCTTGCTCTCGTTCTAAGGTGGAACCCAGCGCCTGCCCAGATGTGTTGGAGTAGGTCTTGCAAAGGAACTCATTTTCACGGGGAGACAGATAGATGGACACGAAGCCGCCTCAATGGGATTAGTAAATCATGCCGTGCCCCAAAATGAGGAGGGAGATGCAGCTTACCAGAGAGCATTAACTTTGGCTAAAGAAATCCTTCCTCAGGTCAGTGTTTTATTCATAGTCAGTGTAAAGAATGCATTTCTGCTTCCCTTAAGAAAGAACAAACAACTGATATTTTTTTCCATGAAATATCCAAGTCTTAGCTCCTCCTGTTCCAGTCTCTTAATTCTGTTCTTTCTTGTGAATGCAGTTTCTGTGGGGGGGGGAAAAAATGTAACATCCAGTTATTTAACTCAAAGAATAGTTCTACTTCCCAGACCTGTAGGATACATGTATGCAGTGTAAGGTGGCAATCTATTCATTGTAGATAACACTAAATTGTATCTTAGAAGTAGTTAGTTAACTTACTGCAGACTGCTTTAGACTGAAAGGTCAATTGGAGGTAGAGTGGTGCTATAACTGCTGCTGTATTGTGAACTGATGTGGCTTTTTTTTTTTTTTAATAAAGGCTCCAATTGCTGTGAAAATGGGAAAACTGGCAATAAACAGAGGAATAGAGGTAATCTTTTAAAATACCATAGTAAAGGAAGCAGATAAGCAGCTCTTACAAATTACTACAGTAAAAATATTTACAAAAGTTAACTATAATCTTTGTTTAAACAAGGCCTTTAAACCCCTCTTAGGGCTTTTAAAGACAAAATTAGTACAGCAGGGTTTCATTCTACAGATGGTAGGCCTGCAGTTCTAATACAGGAGTGAAGTCTAATGTCAGTCACTGCCAGTTAATTTTTACTGCGTTCCCCTTTCCTTCCCTCTTGTCCACAGGTTGATATTGCATCAGGGATGGCAATTGAGGGGATGTGTTATGCTCAGGTAAGTTACCTTCAGACTGCTTTCCCAAAAGGAACCAAAACTACTGCGTATTTTCTAAAGCCAGATATTCCCAGCATCCTATTGTATTTTCTCCTCCAAGAGGGAAGACTAACAGCTAGATCCCAAGCTTTGACAACATAAACTAAGAGCAGTTCCAGATCTTTATTTCAGAGTATTAATTACTGTGTCTTCAATAGCTGCCTCTCAGCATGCCTGACCAAAGTCCTTCCTTAAATAAATATCCTTCTGCCTGAAGATGAAACTAGGAACACAGTTACAATACATTCATTAAAGCATCGGTTTCTCTAACAGTTTTAGTCTTACCTTAAAAAAAGATTCCTCCTGTAGTCATTCTTTGACAAATTTTGAGGGTGTGCACCTTTCTTAGTTAACCATTTAACTGCCGTGCCTCTAAGCAGTATTAAAGGTATGGAAAACTCCTAGGTAGTCCTCTGATTGCTGGGCTTTGTCTTGGAAACTGATTTTTCACTATAACCCGGCCTCTTTATTTTCCTCAGTGCAAAATGTATCATTTTAAGAAAAGCAATCTCTGCAAAGGGTCTGAGACCACTACTGCTAAGTTGATTGGTACTTAAAGGAATTAAATTTATTACCAAATAAATATATATTTCTTTAATGCAGAATATTCCCACAAGAGACCGTCAGGAGGGAATGGCTGCCTTCAGGGAAAAACGACCACCTCAGTTTATTGGCAAATAACACTTCCTATCGTGTTGTCTTAGTGGTTTTTTTCAATGGTAAAGTGAGGAGGACCTGCTATTTCTTGGGATTATTTTTGTGACTGCACTGCCTATATTTAGCTCCTTCTCCTTGCCTTGGACTGCATTTCTGAATACTCACTGGATCATTTTTCTCTAAGGATTCACAAATAAAGATTTGACTTTGTACAGCTGATTGATCTTCTTAAAGAACATACATCTTTCCTTGCTCTGCATCTGAAACAAGCTAGCCCTAAGGCAGTACAACCAGATAAACAAAAAGTTAATTAACTGATTAACTGATTATTAATGTCAGGATGGACTGCCTCTAGGCTGAACCAATGGATCTAGCTTCTAACCTCATTCTCATGCATACGATCAGTTCTCCTTCTCTGGTTCAGTAGATGACTGCAGAATAATGCATGTGTGTAAGGTGGGAAGCAGAGCTGCTATCTTCAGAGACAGCATACTCACAGCCTCACTGTAGATACGACTTCATAGATTCTTTTCAGTCTGCCAGCTCTGAGGAATGCTGAATTACCAACAGGGGTCAGGTGCTCACTGTGACTGAAAGGGCATAAAAACCATATTTCTAAACTGAAGCCTAACAGTACAGAGGGATTTGAAGTCTAAATATTTGAGCCCAGCTTCCTTCTCAGAAAGGAGGGGCTGAAATTGTCTTCCTAGAGGACTCATAAACTGTGCTTTCCTCCAGGCTAGCAACACTGACCTTACAGGATTGTCCTTTAAGAAGAGATCCTGAAAGTAACATAGTATTTCTATAAGCATATGTTTATGCTTGCAGTTGTTAAATTTGTCTTGAGGCTAGGTCTTCTGTCACACAAGGTGTATGAACCTACACTAGTAGCTCAGCAGGGCTCTCTGGCCGTCAGGAACTCTTTGGTCATTCTCTTTGTTTCATAGACATGGCAATTCCCCTTCAGCTGAAGTGAAAAAAATAGAAAAGTTTATCTTTAGGAAAGTTGAAGAGATAATAAAGGTCTAGGCAAGAATGTGGCAGTCAGAAGTGGCTGAGGATTTCCTTTCTTCCCCCAGTTCCATTATTCAGCAGCTCCAGTGAGACAGAAGATTATATGCTAGTGCAGCAAAAATTCAAGCAAGCAAAAATATATTATACATTCTAATTCACCCATCACTTAGCTACAGAGTCTGATTATAAAGAAAGATAAAAGGCCTTGTTTCTCTGAGTTCTAAACAACCACTCTTAGAACAGCTCTCAGAAGACTGAACAGAATAAGACTATATATAAAGCAGTCACAGACACATCATGCAGATAAAAGCCTCATTTTGAAATTACACTGCAGTTTTTTGTTGGTACTGAGGAACCCCAGACTTTCCCTGTACACAAAGTAGTGGCTGCCAGCTGTGCACTCTGCAAGGTGGTCTTTACTTCTCAGCATGAAAATTCCCAGCAGTCACAGCTTTCAAAGATGTCAAAGAACATGGAGCAGCTTTGACTCCCTATCAGCAAATTTAAAGGCAAAACAAAAAGTAGATACGGATTATTAAATACTTGGTAGGCTTCAGCAATGCACCAGTATGCTTTAATTTTTTCTGTTCTTTCTTGATGAAAATTTATCAGTGGGTCAAAGTATTACAGAAATCATCCTGGCAGAAATCATCTGTGGAAATCATCTGTGAAACTCGCCTATAAATATACTGCATCTAAACATCAAGAAATGTGATGAAAAAAAGAAATCTATTAACTTAGAAAGAAATAAAACTTTCCAAAGGTTGCTTTCCATTATCAATGCTCTTTCAGCATTCAGATATGCCCCTCAACATAGCTCTGTTGCTTCCAACTTCCCTGGACTGAACCCTTCAAGCAAAAGTGGATTACTAGAGAAATAAGCTTTTAGTAAACACAAGAGGTTATCAGAATATACTTAGAAAATGCAACTTACCATATTAGAAACAGTCTTGAATCAAACCAGAACTTCACTGGTGCCAAAACTTAATGATACTGCAAATGAGGCAACCTTACCAGATTACACAGTACAAGTTTCCTTTTAAAGGTCTGCAAAGGTAAACTGCAGAGGCATTACCTTCAGTGATAAGAAATCTTCTTATTTCAGTGAAATAAGAATTTAAGAGTTGCCTCCAGAATTACTCTACCCTGGGAGGAACTCCTGAAGCTGCACAGCAATATGAAGAGTCTCTAAGTGGCACACGCAAGCAAATTTTTTGTTTAGTAGGTTTACAGCTTGCAGCCATTCATATTTTTTGGCTTAAAGTAGTTCTGCTCACTGTTGTTTTCCTGAAGCAAGTGGGAACAAAACAAGAAAGGTATGAAAAACCATTTACAATTCTCTGGCTATAGATTTCATGGAGCAATATCTTCACCATCTGGACCAATGCCTGCATCAGATTCATTTTGTGCAGCACATGGTAGTGGAGATTTAGTTAAGACGATGCACTAATTTCTCCTGTTATTAGGAGAAAACAGTACTGTAAGAAGAGCTGTCACATTTGGTTTAGATTCTTGTGGTACCAACCAATTCATATCATACCCATTCCATTAACACCAATTTTGACAGGGCGTGCATGCCATTCCACATAACAAAACCTTCACCGCAGAAGCCCAATAGCAGACATCCCAGAAGGGTGGTGGATACAAATTTGCAGATCGTTATTTTAAACCACCTTTGTAATTCAAAGCTACAACCAGTTTAATTTCTTTCTGAATCAAGAAAACAGTATGTGATCAGATACATGTAGCGAAAACATGCTAGCCAAATTATACCATCATACAAATAGCAATTACACAACATGACACTGATAAAGTTACTGGATTGGTTCATTTTGAAGTTGCTGAAATACACAATAACTGGATTACTGAAGATTAGAGGTGATGTTTTTATTTGAAGGATGAGAATTAGGGAGGGAGAGGAAGGGAAGGAGTTAAAAATAGTAAAATATGGTCATCCTGAAGTAGTCATCCCTGCTTGTAAACTATCAAACATAAGTTTTCTTTTTAAACTGAAGTACCAATATGTTTACAAAACAGTCTAAGAATATCAGTCAGTTCCCGTGGAAACACGGAGACTAACCAGACAAACAGAAACAATTCTTGAAATAAAAGTGAATTTGAACCGACATGCAGTTTGCTTTCATCACTTGTATTTTATCAGGCATCCATATGCTGTGCAATACGTTTCATTCAACACACCATTTGAAACCCACAGGTAACCAAGGAAGAAGTAAGCTGTTACAATTAGCGTCTTTATGTAAAATTTCACACCTCACAAAACAACGCAATCGACACAGGTTTTACACAGAACATTGGGTGATATTTTGCACTGCGGTGACTTGGAAACATAATTCACTGCACAATACTAACAGTATTTACAGAAAACAATCATTAGTCTCTTATAAATAAGGTGACCAAATATCCCAGGCCTCCTGTTAAAACATGCAATCCCTTTCAGGATGAAGACAGGTCAGTATCTTGCTCTAACGAGCCTTCTATTTCCCTATCAGTTTTCCAAACAGAGAAGAAAGATCCCACACAAAACCAGAGTAGTCAAACAGCAAAATCCCCTTCGTGTTATCAAGTTTAAAATCTCAAGTTTAGCTCATTCTTTTAGTATTGTGTCTCCTATTGAACTTGTTTCTGTTGCTTTATTTTAGCAAGTTTCCACTTTCCCTGACGCAGTGCTGATCCCAGCCTTACTGAGAGTACCGAGGACTCAGGAGAGCTGAACTTCAAAAAGGCATAGTCTTAGCAGCAAGGAAAACAAAAGAACACAGCTGGCAGGCAAAAGAAAAAGGAGGCTGAAGTCCTTACGCTCAGAAGGGTTATGGGAAGATGGACATTTTGGTCGCCTTAGTTACAAGTCTCGTTTGTAACTTGCATGCAGGAACTTTTGTTTTAATCTGTCAAAGCGTTGAATACCACAACCACGCACAGTTCTACTCAAACACCAGTCCGGTAAACAGTTTTATAAACAGCAATCATAGGGATGAAATAACTTTCTGTCCCGGAAGTCAAAAAACAAGATGTTCCTAGAATTGTTTGGTTTTTTTCCTCCCCAGATGTGCATATTAATCTGTACAAGTCCAATCTCTTTGTAGGCAGCAGTAATCCTACAGGTGTGACCAGCTCAAGCAGCGACCCTTTACAAGTTGCGTATGCGGTTGCCATTAAAGTTGACATTCCCCAAAGGTTACCGTACTTGGTTCTGGGTACCACAATTATAGGTAAATCACTTTAATGGTGACCACTATATTACAAATTACTCCAGCTACACACACATCAGGAGGGATTATTACAGAGACAATACTTTACACTCTTATACCTTCAGCTTTCAGTTTGGTTTATTTTGTTGCTGTTTTCTACATGGAGGTGGCCTCCCATGACGCATAATGTGTTTTTCCAAACTATCTAGGATGGCAATAGCAATCCTCTGGACATGTGGATCAGTCTGGACATTTTCCTTGATGTTGTACAAGTGCTGTAAGCCACCCTCTTCAATTAACATACTGCAGTACCTGGCAGCTGTAATAGGATTAAAAAAAAAAAAAAGTAATAACCAAAATCATCTAAGGTAGAAGTAACAGTTCTGTAAACAATGCTTCAAATTCACTTTCATCTCCTAAGCAAGGCAGCATTCAGGACACTTCCTGAAATGTCTTCTGAAGTGCATTTGTACTTTGATGGGTGACAACAGGACAACAGAGTTGTTTTGACAGGATGCAGATTGTATCTGTTTTCATGTCTGTCTTAGCTAGCTGCCTGCAAAGTGCCTTGTAATATCCACAGCATTCTTTCTCCCTCCCAGCATTTTAAGTGCACATATATAAATTTTAAGAAAAAGGGAGCAGAAATATAGTATCTCTGAGTACCCAAGTAAAAATATCTTCTTTACCAAAGACTTTGATTCAGAATAGTTAACAAAAAACGGTACCACATATACCACGTCATTCATACGGGCTTGTAGAGTGAAGAGGAAACAGTTCCCTTGAAAACAGCTTGCTAAATGCTGCTTAAGCTGAATGGTACATGGTGTAGCTTCACTATGGCAAGTTGGTAGGAAAAGCTTTTCAGAACAAAATTACACTTTTCTTTCAATTTCCATTATAGCTTTTAAGAAGTCTGCATCAATTCCAGTGTTACTGCATGGAGAGATCAGCTATAAGAAGAGCCACACATAACACAACATACAAGCTTCAGAGGTTGTTCCAAAACGGTCAGAGCGAGTGTAATGCAATCCACGGAGCATTATGTCAGGTGCACCCAGTTTCACTGTTCATCTCAGTGAAGCACCACCTGAGTTGTTTAAATCCTGACATTAAACATGTCAGCAGGGATCACATTTACTGCAGTGCTGCTACTATTTTAGGTAAGTTAGCTCACTGAGGTGGCTACAGCATCGTGAAACAGCAAAAGGAGGAAAAAAATCAACAAGAAAAATCAATGCTATTAAATCCAGACCACTTTTTATCCTCATCTGACGATGACAATATAACACATCTGCTCTCCAAGAGACAAAGTCTTTTTAGTGCCAAGTATCAAAAGCTTAGGACTTTTCTCCCTATAACACTTCCTATTTCAGAATTAGATACATTTTTCCCCAGAGCATGTCATTACATTTGCTATCGAGCATTTGGTTTCTCTGCAACTTTCTCTGGAAGCTTCTGGCACCGACTGCCATCAAAACTAAACTTCATGACACATAGTCAGGATATAAATATAGACATTTAATAAATATAGAGAAAAAAATTAAGACTCTACTATTCTCAAATTAGGTGTACGTTATCCAGTTATTTGCAGCCTCTGCATCCTACAGTGCAGTTACTCACTGCCAGGACAAACCTCTGTGGCATGCTGAAAGTTCAGAGGTTAGGCAGCACATAATAAACACTAAAAAAATAAATAGAACAAATAAGACTATACACCGAATAAACAGGGCTGAGGTACAAAGAGGGGAAGAAAGCTTGTTTTAATTTCACTAACACCAAATTAGTTGGTCTGAATGAAAAACAAACAAACAAAAAAACCCACAACTATTACCCAGAGTCTGACCACTACAACTTTGTCAGAAGATATTTTATCTAAAAAAAAAAAATCACTAAAAAGCCAGGAAGGTTTGTCAGGTCTTACATTTAGGTGTGCTCAGGGGACTTATTTCCTACCTCAACAATTCCGCATTTCATTACATGCTCTCAAGGCATTTTACAGAAAAGATGCTGGTGTTCTCATTTTGCAGATGGGAAAAATAGATTAAGAAGGTGCCTTTCATGAAACAGCACGTTACTGCAAAGGGTGATTAGGGACCAGAATTAACTAAAACTTCTATCCTGATGGTAAGGCATAGCTACCTGCTGTAATCCTAGCTCTCCTTTAATTTGAAAGTTTTCTGCCTTTTACTAAAATTAACCTGAGTGAAAACACCTGTGCAAGCTGCAAGCGTAGGTAATCTTAACACATGTATTCATTTTGAAATTAATATTGTGCATCAAAAAGTAAAATTCTGGTAAGTAAAAAAGGATATAAAGACCTTTTTCTTACTCTTTTCCTGCCTCATTTTGTATAAGCCTCAATGCAGTTTCTCCAAAGTACCAGGAATGAAAACCATAGGAATTCCTATTATTCCCATTTCATGCTAGTGAATAGCATGCCAAAAAATAAAAACCATATAGGTAATTTTATCTTAATACATACGATTTTTGCTGCAGACATGTTGCATGGCCCACACTGCCCATAGCTGGACACCTGGTGTCATGAAACAGCCAAGTAGGGGAAAAAAGGGATTGAAAGACCTATTAGAAAAAAAAAAAATAAAGAGAGAGAGATAAATGATCAGCAGCTTATTTTGTTATTAGCTGTCCCTTCAGAGATCATACATTGCCTACTCATTTACCTGCTGGTTTTACTGGGAAAGACTTCTCAGTAATTTGGAGTTTTAGATGCAGTGACTGCCTTTTAACATTTAAGGTAATAACTAGCAAAAATGTATATAGTGGATACACAGTATATTTTTGCCATTGCATTTTGATGATTCTTACCCCTTAAAAATAGGAGAAAACAGTGGAAAGTAATTACCCAACTGTGCTTTATGTATCTAGTGACAAGACTAGAGGGAGTGGCCTCAAGTTGTGCCAGGGGAGATTCAGGTTGGACATTAGGAAATACTACTTCTCTGTAAGAGTGGTCAGGCGCTGCAATGGGCTGCCCAGGGAAGTAGGGAAATCACCATCCCTGGAGGTGTTCAAGAAACGTTCAGATGTTGTACTGAGGGACATGGTTTAGTGGGAAATACTGGTGATAGGTGGATGGTTGGACTGGATGATCTTAGAGGTCTTTTCCAACCTTGGTGATTCTATGATTCTAGGGCCTCAAGCCCCCTTATTTAGGGCAGATGGTGCTAACCTTGTGCTCACCAGTGTAACCATACTAGTTGACCTTTGTGTCCAAGTCTTTTAGACCCAGTGTACCTTAATATCTGAAATGCAGGCAGAACAACATTACATTTACCTTTTACAGGAGCCCCTACCCTTCTTTGATCATAAAGGGAAAATCAGCTCGCTGCAAATTTTAAGTTGATAGGTGTTTTTTCACTGGACAAAACCATGTCAGCCTGGCAGCTCACTCTGCTTCAGGAACAAGTTTTAAATTTAATTCAGTTCTACTGTATTTTCCAAACTCCAAATCAAGGCAATAGTTACCTGTAAGCCACCATCTCACATTCTGGGGTTGGCCAATTCAAAATGGCGGAATGCTGCAAAATACAGAACAAAGAACACTCAATCTTAAATACAAGCATACAAAAATCGAAGAGCATGATAAAGTGCATCATTATTTCAGTACCAGCTGTTCAAGGAGAGAGGTCCTCTGGCTGCGACTTAATGTCCAGGCCTGCTCTCCTCGAGATATTAAATGTGCAATAATCCCTGCTGCAAAATAGCTGACTTCCACCTCCACGCTGTGCAATAATTTACTGATGTGGTCTATAAAGTCCTTCCACATTAATTCAGAATGGAGTTCTTTAACTTCAGCTATGTTATTCTGGAGGGGAGAGGAAGAGGGAGAAAAAAATAAAACATCAACAGAAATAATATGATTGAAGGAAGACAAACATATAAATTTGAACTACACTGTGCAAATAAACACATATAAACACCAAGATGATATCCTCATATATCCAGATGAAAATCAGATATCAAAATACTGCTGCTGTTTTTGAAAACTTTTCCAGTTTAATACAGAAATTTGCCTTAAAATACAGAGGCTTTGTCATAAGTAATTCCAGCCCATAGCATGTAGATTACACTGATGTATAGGGTAGTTTTAATGCTCTCAAAACACAGTCAATCTCATTAAGTCTCACCAATGCGCAATTCTGAATTCCACTGATTTTCAATTACTTTTTGCATTTAGATTTATCTGAAGCCTGACTCTCTGCCCTTTCTGAAAAGCTCTTCTTGTTTACTGTAACCATCAATTTCTGTGTGATTAGTGCTTTTGAAGAACTGACAAAATAGTCTGAAAAAACATCAGTAAAGAATGCCATAAAGATTAAAGAAGAATGTAAAAATATTAGACACATTTTCAGATTAACATGGTAAAAAAAGATTGATTTTTAACAACATGGATTTCAGACATTTTTGTTCATCTCACCAGAAGCCCAAGAACCTTCTGTTGAATGGATGATTCTGATGGAAAAGACTGTGGAAAAAAGAAAGAAATTATATGAAACTGTTTACAACATTAATTATAAACCTAAGTTGACAATCCACAACACAAACTTTACTCCTCACCTCTAAAACTCTCATGAAAAGTTCTAGACCTTGATTTTCAATGAAGTGCCGACATGTTGTTGGTGATTCATCAGTGAGGTTCCAAAGTGCACTCAGTGTGAACTTAAGGGTTGTATCTACAAGATTCTGATTTGTTTTCTGTTTAACTATTTGTAGTAGTTGCTGGAAAAAAAAAATATACCGATTACGATTGCATATCTAAAATCCTATCCGCTCCTCTGCTTCTTTTTGCACAGACTCAGGTAATGCAGACTATCATTTATAAACAGAATAAAGACCTAAGTAGTTAGGGTCAAACTTTACCCCCTCAAAACATAGTATTAAATGTTTCCCTCCCCCTTTCGGCACTGTCACCTGCTACAGGAATTCCTTTGTTTCCACCATAATCACATGCATAGTACCATTACTGCTGGCACAAAGCTATCCACAGAATTCTGGGAAGCACACGAACACTGACAGCACTAATGATTTAATTCAAATATTCTCTTTTGAAACAACTTTAGTCTTATATGATAAATTTCAAATCAATAATTCCTTGTTATTCTACTTTGTATTAAATTTTGTCAAGCTTTTCCCCTTGGGCTTCTTTTGACCTCTAGCAAATTCTCCAGGCTTTGTCATTCCAAAGAACTTTCAAATGAATACAGGCTAATGCATTCTTAGAATTCTCTCTCCTTATTTTTATATTGTATCTTTAGGAACACTGCTTGCATGAGCTGCTTGAGAAGTTGGTATTTCTGACTGTCAAGAAAGCATCTGACATACCCTAACAATGAAGAGCTCTGCGCCAAGTTGAGCAGTTTGCTCCGTCGAAAGCTGTAAACAAACAAAACTACAATCAGCATTTTTTAAGACTTCAGAAATACTAATTGATTATATCAAAGTTTAAATTTTGTACCTTTGCAGCAAGAATGGAAATTATGGCTACAGCCATTCTTTGCATGTTTTGATCTTCATGATTACACAGCCACTGCATAACAAGTTTGGCTGCTTCAAACCTGAAAGTTAACAATAAGTTTAGTTTTCACAAGTCTCACAAGTCTTAATCAAAGAAAGATGCACACAGAAGACACTTCAGATAGAAATGCGTGAAAGATGAAACAAACAGAAGCATGCCTCGTACCAAAAAACGTACAAATGGGAAATTACAGGTATTGCATGAACCTTGGTCAACTTTAAGTTCTTTGCTTAGGATCTCTTACTTCTAATTATACATCAAAGTGCGCAGTAACTGCTTCCAAAGGAAGAAAAAGTTGACATGATCTTCTGAAACAGCAGACCAGTATACTTCAAAAGCCTTGGAGCAAAACATCCAAGTAGAAATTCTATGCAAAACACAATCCCATCATCACCCAGAGAAATTTTGACTCCTCTAACACAAGATTAGTGGTTGATCCAGGAAGGTGAAATCAAAAATACCTGTATACTAAAGGATTTTTTCAGATCCTAATTCAAGGCAATTGTGAATTACAGGCCCAAAATACCACAGAACACACAAATTAGCACATGAGAATGATTTAAATTGAACAAACTGCAGCCAGAAACCCTGTGAATTATCAAGTCTGTAGAGTAGCCATGATTTTCCCAAGATCAATAAATCATAAGCTTATCTCAGTACTAAACAACCAACAACAGAAAAGCTTTCTGCAACACTACAGCTCATTTTAACTGACATAAAACTTGCCTGTTAAATGGAACATCCTGAAGTATCCTGTCACTGCACAGAGAAAGAAGGCAATTCTTTTGCAGCTATAAGAAATTAAACAGAAAGATTTCAGAGACATACGTATTTCAGAATACTTTATTGCTATGAATCCTTAACATATTCCCAAAGACTGTACTGAAAATGATTGCAACTCAAAAAAAAGAAAAAAAAAAAGGAGCATTAGAGTAAAATTATTCCTTCACTGTTGGTCAAATACTGTTTTCCCTGAGAGGATGCCATAAAACCCCAGCTTTGTAGTTTAATCTTTCGTATAATTACCAGACACACAGACAAAACCCACATAACACTTTTAGACACTGACCAGAACATTTGTTAGGACATATATCTAGAACTGTTGCTACACCTATAGATATCTAAGGAAACTCTCTGCAAAACAGAAAATTAAAGCCCATTTAACTCCTATTATTTAACCTTAAAAATGGATGTTTTCAATAGCAACACTTGTCCAGAATCACACCACACCATTCAACACTGACCAAGTAGACCAAACTTTTTGTAAAGTCTCTAAAAGTCTTTTTAAAAAGCTTCATTATGGTTAACATTGATTCTACCAACTACAGTCCTAGAAGGAGGAAGTAAAAAAGAAAGCAATATTTACAGAAATCTTGCACAAATGCATCTGTACGAGTACTTGCTTACAGCTACTCTTGAAGTCATGAGATGTAGAGAAACCTTTCATGAGGCTCACAAGAAAAAGAAACCAGTAGGAAACAAAGAAATTTCATCTTTTACCTGTTGATGATTTGGGAAATGTTCCATGGCTTTCAGGAGCAAGTGAGTGACATCGGCCAGAAGTCGCACAGGCATGCCCGCTGCTAAATCTTGCTTGGTTAGGTTGAAGACACATGCACTTGCAGCCAACTGCACTGGCAAATTCAGCGGATGATTTCTCATTCCAATAACCACAAGCTGAAATGCAAGAGTTTTGCCCACGTTACACACAAATGCACTCATGCACATACCCCACGAGCAATCCATTGCTGCTGCAGACCACAACAATGATTCAGCAGCAGCCAGTATCTGCTTCCTTTTCACTTAAGTGAAAAATTCACATGGTATGATTTTAATTCTCATTAAGAATGTTTCCTTCTGCTCTGAGATTCAAAGCTGGCAACTCCTATTTCTCCATCTCCTTTTGCACTGTTTGCAGCAGCCTCTCAAAGGAGACGAGACCTCCAAACATAGCAAAAGACCTACATTTTTCACAGCTTCTTTTCAAAATATGTTTTTGGCTACATATATTGATTATGATCTCACTTAAGAAAATATTCTTCTTTATAATTGATTGTTGAAGTCTTTTTGATAATGAAGTGAACAAGATCAAAGCCATTTGTTCTACTTGAAAGAAGATGAGGGGCAGGGGGATGAAGTCTATTTTACTGATGTTTCTCATGACGATCACAGTAGAAATTAAACCATCTCTGGTGTTCTAACAACGTACAGCCAATTCCTAGAATAAGTGTTAAAGGAAGTTTCTAGGAATTGCCACTAGTTAGAGCCCAGTGTACGAATATGGTCTGACCTAACACAGATATGACCTAAGGACATAATTCAGCACCTGTAGAAAACTCCACTCAAAATCATATGAAAAAAATAACGTAGATGCTACTAAATTTAGACATTACCACGTTAGTCCAGATCAATTTTAGTTAATGTAAAACACTAACACAGCATCATCTACATCTCCATAGTTAAATTACTATTAGTTTTAATCCATCATAGAATTTTAACCTTACAAATCACAATAGAAGTGTAAAAGTTTAAAAATTATTTTTACCAGGGCTTTGAGAACGGCCTCCTTAAAAATAGTTTAAGGAACGATACAAGACTTTCTCATCGAGACTATTATTTTACCTTTAAAATTTCAGGCTTTGTTTTTTCCATTACATGTGTCAAGCTGAATAAGTGAAAGAGTGCTTCCCTCACAAAGAAGGCCCGTTCACTGTAACGCTTCAGTGCTTCAGAAATCTGAGTTTCATTTGCTTCTCCGGATACCTGTGAACAGAGAAATAATCCTGAGTTCAAGATGTCATCATTCACTGTAAGAACTCTGTTCGTAAAGTGGCAAAGCTGCAGTTTCAAAGACACTCATATTTTTAGCCAAAGTCTTCAGTAAGCAAATGGTTACGTTACCTGCCCAGCTTCATCTAGAACTACATCATCTACACAAAGGATTATATTGAATTATTCTATACCAAAAAGAATTCACTTTATGAGTCAAAATTAGGCTTCAGTTATCTCTATAAGCACAGCTACATGAAACAGCTACTTAACAGTAGCACTTTGTAACTAACGGAAACTGCTTATGATACATCAAATGCTTAAAAGCATACACAACTATATGCTCCATGAAATTCCTCTGCTAAGCTGACAAATACGGTATTTTGGCTGATATTTTTGGCTTGCAGTTCTAGCTCTGCCAACAAAAAATATTTCCTTTTTATGTCTACAGCAGGTTTCCTATAAACTAAATCTGTAGCAATAGCATTCCAGCATCATATTAAAGTAACTCATACTGACTGCAAAAGAAATCATTCTTAAAACCAGACTTTAAATACACATGAAAACTAACAATGAACTAATTTAGGTGAATAGTGCATTAGAAGATATGAGCTGTTGACGAGTAACAAAGCTTAAGCTTAGAATACTAAATCAGCAACTAACTGCAAATTTTTCCACTTCCCAATCTTCTCCATTTTCCATTTTACCACATTTTACCTACTTTATATCTGCAGTTGCATTGTTACAGGTGGTTTGTTCTTCAGCCCTGCTACTTAAAGAATAATTGCTGCAAACACTTTTTAAAATACTCTCAGGGAAGCATAACAGAACTTGTTTTAACCTAATTTGTCACACAAGGAAAAGCAAACGTTCATAGATGGAAGTGTCACATTTCATGCCAAATTTTTCCAAACTTGCTAGACCAGGAAGATATCACAGCCCTGACAGAAATGATATCAGCTTGGACTTTGCTTTATGCTCTCTGCTGATTAAAACAGAGCAATCATATTTACTGACGTGTTTTGCAGCCAACCATACACTATGTGAAGAACTTCCACATGGCTTCATGGTTTCAACTACAACATCTGTCTGGTGTTTAATCTTATAAGAATTTTCTATAATCATATTTCACAGGACTGTTGTAAAGCTAATGATATTTTACTCATGCTGTCTCCACAAGAGCTGTGTTCTGTTTATTATTTCGTAGTGTCTAAACTGAGCAGCTGAATAGTTCAGTCCAGTCACTAATGAATTCCAGGTCACCTCAAAAAAAAAAAAAGGATGGCATAGCACAGTCAATTGTATGAAGCATGTATTCTAAGCAGCAAGGATTATACTGAATTATTCTATACCACATGTGAGGTGTCATTCCATGATGCCATACATCAATCGTATCAAAGGGGAACTTGCTTTCTCCAACACTGTTTCAACACTCGTACATATTACTGCAGCTTTAACAACTCGGCACTTGAGAGACCCAGCCGTTAACAACTGCCAGAAGATCAAGATGAAAATTATCATTAAATAATTGCCATAGCTGCAATGCCTATAACAAGGGCATTCTAAATTTTTTAAACTGAAGTATAAAACTCAATTTGCACAGGAGATATATGGCCACATTACGCAAAACCTTCCTCATTCCCTCCATAGTTTCCTTTCAAGACCTCCAAAAGACCTTTCGAGGTAGACAGAAGAATTGTAACCAGGAAATTACAAATTGTGATGGAACACAACAGTAGTTCTGTTATTAAATTTTATCTCCTGTACTAATCATTAACTGCTCAAAGCTGATGCAAACCATACCTCAACCTCTTCCATATTGCTGCCTCATGCTACACACTGTGCTGGAAGCATGCAAATATTATTTCAGTAAATTATTTCAGACTAGACCAAGTTCTTCTCTCCTAGACCTAATATATTAAATCAGGACTTGAGGCTCACTGAAAAGGCATATAAAAACATGTTTTTATATAAAAATAAATATAATATATATATAAATATAGATGTAAATATATATATATATTTACAATAGTATTATTTACATCTAGCAGTTTCTGTGCCAGAATTAAGTAGAAATTTGAAGTCAGTAATAAAATTAACAGTTAAAAAAGGAACCTACATCCTCCTCCTCAAACACCCACATGCATTTGTGACAAATGATTAGATCCATATTTCCTGAACATTTTAATTTTTCTGACAAATTCCCCCACTTAACCTTTAGGTTTCCTTCTCCTGTTAGGAATTCTGAGTAGCCGGCATCAGTAGCTAGCAATCCTACAAACTGCATGGTTGGCCGTTGCTGGATAAACGCTTCTACAGCCTTATCTGTGACATGCTTCCTTCCAGAAATGTCCAGAGACACGAGGTTAGGCAAAATATCTTTCTGTTCCAGTAAACGAAATGCTATGTCTGACGTGAACTGTTTGTCATCTGAAATATCAAGGTGATTCAGATATTTTAGTTCTCTTATAACATCCAGAATCTGCGTTGTGGTCATTTTCAAGCATTTCAGGTGGTGCATGGTCAAAGATTTCAGGCGGTCTTTGCAGGTGAGAAGTGCTGTTATGTCAGTAACCGACGTGTTTGATATATCCAGACTTTCTAACCTAGGGAGGGAAGCGACATCTGCCAGGTCCTCGTTGTAGAACAGAACGTTGGTAATACTTAATGCACGAAGCCCAGACAGCTGACTGAAGCACCTCTCGTAGGGGTCTTCCAAAGAAAGAGTCAGTGAGTTCAGCACAAGGCATTGAAGGTTTTGTTGGATCCATTTATTGCTCCCAAGCCCGCTTATAATGTCTGTGATTGTTATATCTGCATTCACCCCAGTAGCATCAAGTTCCACTAGTTTGTGATGGCAGAATGCTTTCCGGAAGGCCACAGCAGAGATTTTTGCTTTCCGGATGCAAGCTCGCTTCAAACGCATCTGGTTTCCTCGGAAGATGCCCACAGTTCCATCATTCAGAAGTCCTGTTGGAAAACAGCATTAGTGTTTGGTTCTAGCGCTCTAGAACAACACTTCTACTTTAAGAACCCAAAGGGAAACAAGTAAGAAGTGTCAGCAAAGAGAATTAATTGCAAAATAGCACATCTTGGACTGTTACGCTCCTGGTCTCACAATCTTTTGAAATTCTGCTTTGAAGATTATGAATGCACTTTTGGATAACCTCGTGTTAAAGAATAGGACAGCGAAATTACGATGCAGTGCATTCACAATACCTGTCTTGTTCAGAAGGTGTAACATGCAACAAAGTAAGATGTGGGTATAATTTGAAAACATTCAGACTACAGCCTGGTGTTTTTGGCTTTTCTCACTGGAACTGGATAGAAATGTGCTAGAAAGAGAATTTCAAAATTCCTTGAAGCTTTTATTCCCTGGACACAAGTCTGTTAACCTCAACATAGCAATTAACAATCCACCTGCATCTTGCTTTAACTCAGTTGAGTACTGAAGCATTCAAGTGAACTCGTAAGCAGGATCAATACACTATATAAGCCAGTTATTTCACAGATCCTTCATGAAGAAGGTAGGAGTGTTGCTCAGAAACAAGCTACATGTGAGAAAGAAACCTAAAAAGTTTCAAAGAGAAGTAGCAGAAGGGTAAGTAAAGAGTGGGAAGGAGAGAAAGACAACAGTGAAAAAAGGAAATATAGCAGTCTTGCTTGAGATTATTATGCAGTCATTTTATCATCTTGCTACAAAGCAGAAAGATTAATAGTCTTTTCCTGCAGCATCCTGACAAAACACTAGCTAAAAAGATTAGTTCCACGCACAGGATTATTCAAAACACATTGGAAACACCAAGATATTTTATTTGTGTCATCAATAGAGCAATTACTATTTTATAAACAACCATATGAGGTGGGCATGGGTACACAAGCATATATATAAAAGGAGTAGGAAGCGTCTTTCCTTCTGGTTTTTCTCAAGAGAGTTGTACATGTCAGTGTCCCTATTTTGTATCTTCAAGCATACTGAAAACAGAAAAGAAACGGGAAACACAATATATTTGAATAAAAACATAATTAACGCTATAGTTTGTCTAGATTTAAGTCCAGAGCTAGTAATTGCCTCTGTAACGTAGTTAAATATTAAGATCTGCAGACCTTTCTAAAGAACAGTTCCGGCATTTCTGACCAGAAAGCCTCTTTTGCAGAAAAGGCAAAAATATAACATGAGGGAATTGTTATAGGGGAGATAAATGAAGTGCAATAACTTGGTTAAAATATAACTAAAATGTAACTACTTAGTAATTTTTGCTAATCTTTTACATGAAGGATCAAATTGAGCACGCTGGCTGGCCTACCTTAGCTGACCCTGCTTATCTGGCATCATTTTTTTTTTTATTGGCCTTCCCTCACTCTGACACAGCGTTTGTGATGTTTCTGTGGCTGGGACTACCCTTGCCACTGCTAGCACTGGCAGTAATCTTCTGTTCTTTGAGTTGGATTTCTTGGATTTCTGCTCTAAACCATTACTTATCAGAAAGCAATGCATGTTGAAAATTGAGCAGTTTTTTACATTTGCGTATTTCTGGGACAATCTCTTCTGCTCTATCAGGCTGGAAACAACCGGGGAAAACTAGACCACTAATATTTGCACAGCCAGCCAGTCAAATCTGCACCTACAGGAGAGGGCCCTCGCTGTGTTTAAAGCATTTTTTCTTGTGTCTGTCTCATCTCTAATGGAAGTTTGAAGGAATGGGAATCCTGCCTCTTCTCTAGGGTAATCCATTCATTCACTGCTTTCATGCTACAAAGCTTTTATACAAGCTTAACATTTTCCTTTGACGTGCTTAAAGAAAGCAAACAAGACTGCATCTCTCCCATCTAATGTGCTGACAGAATGCCACAGGCCAGTACCTGACACAGAAGAACACCACACGCCCTTAGAAAACAACTACACTGCAACAAAAGTGCTAAAAGTGATGAAAAACCATTTTAATGAAGAAATCACAAGATTATTTCATAGTTTAGTTAAATGACACCCGGTAAAGAAAACATAATTCGATTAATTGGTCTGCAGAAAGTACTGAAATACTTGAGCACTGTTAGAAGTTAAATCTTTTAAAAAGTGATTGAAAGATCTATTAAAGAACAATCACTTAAAAGAACATTTGATTATAATCCTAAACACGAGACAAAGGCCTTTCTATTTAGAGCTCTGCGTATGGCTGCGTGACATCCAGCTGAACTTATGGCACAGCCGAAATACCAGAAATTCTCCAGTCGGAGATGAAGGAACGCATTTTAAGTAGCTCCAACAGATTCTACTACAAAACACACCAGAACTGCACTGTCGCACCCCAGTAAAGCGCTTTCACTGATGAGCCACAAAGAACTGTTTTTACCATGAAATGCCATTGTCTGCAGTAATCGATCAGCCACTTCCTGAGGAAACATCCCTGGCTCCTGCAAGCACAGCGTTCCATCTTGCCTTTCTGTACAGAACTTCTCTAGGTTAGCAGTGAGGAAATTCAAGCAGATGTCAAGTAAGGAGTAAGGAGAAGCTTCCTCCTGTCACATGCAAGACACAATGAAACAGAGGCGATTTAGTAAAATAATTTTCTCTAAGATTCTTCCATTCCTCTATACATTTGTTTTGGGGAAAAGGATTATTTTTGTTAGCCCCGTTCACACCTGAACAAGCAAATATTACAGACGAGAAGCCCCTTAGAGCAGCACTAACCTGGTAAGCCAGGTCACACAAGAATCAATGCCAAGCTGGTGGGCATTTCCCTCCCAGAACTCACCCAGTCTGCCTGCTGGCGTTCACAGACAGCTTCCCTTATTTCTGATGAGAGAATCTGAATTTATGAAATCTGCTGGGAATTAGTCAAGATAGACTGAAAGAATTACTACATCAAGAAGTAATATTTGACTGAAATAATTATTTATTTTAATCTTCCATTTAAATCAGTTCACTCTCAAAGCTGACCACCAACTTACATTAGAAACAAAGATAAATCTCACGTAGTTTGGAGGAATTTTTGACACTGAAAAGGGCAGGTAAGCCTTTGGATTTAAAAAACAAACAGATAAATAATTTTCAGCTGCAACAAGGTAACAATTCTTACAGTATTTCCTCTGATAAAAGATACCAGTTTCCTCCTTTTTGTGTTGAGGGCCTGGAAATCCTACATAGCACTAGAGCACTGGGTAGAGAGGACAAGGTAGAACACGAACTTTAATTTCTCCTTCAGAGGCTGAGATTCCTTACTGATATCCAAACATCTCTGAAGTTTCCCTTCTTTTATTCAGCGTCTAAGAATAGCCTTCTGTTTTCGGTCTCGCAGATTAATCAACATAGAGGCCAACTCACAGCGCTGTGAATCATCCCCAGCGCTGCACAAAAGAGGGCTGAGTGACTGGTACACACTCCCCCGGATAGTTTTGAAAATAACAGCATCAACTGTTGCCACTTCTCATCTGTAGGGGTACGGGGGGGG